>NC_055674.1:13025000-13217500 GCF_017976325.1 Chelmon rostratus | reverse complement strand
AACAATCAGACATGAGCCGATTCCTGTATTAATCTACCTATAGCTGGTCTTCACACACACACACACACACAGCCTCCATTAACCTATAGGGACATTGATTAGACAATATGTATGAATGGGAGGACAAAAGAGCCGAGCAGTGGCAGCTTCATATTATGGCAGCCTCCCCATACTGACAATTCATGTAATAAATCAAGTGAGCAACAAGACAGACATTCACTCAAACATGCGTCACTTAAGAGGTGATCATATGCCATGCAATAACTTGGTACTGCGGTGGTAAAACCTTTGAGGACAGACCTACTGCATACTTTTTTTTGGCCTCAATTGAGGAGGGAAAAAAAAAGAAATGAATGATTCAGAGGAATTCAGCAACCACGGGAAGAGGAAGGAAATTAAATTCAGCTAAATGTACATGTGAAAAGAGAATAAGACCCATGTATATGCACAAAAAATGTTTTTTTTTGCAATTTTGCCATAAAAGGTGCAAAAATTTTGTGCACATTTCCTGCAGTTACATAGTAAAAGCGTCTCGTGTTTTTTGTTTTTTGTATAGCCTCTGGCACGAGCCTGACTAAAAACACATCTACATGTGCGAGTCATTCTACGGACTACGTGCGTTGTGATATTTGGGACTGTGACACCCTATGCTGGTTCAGATAATTTCTTTTTATGTACCTACCTGACACCCCCCTCCCCTCCCAGTCGTCAACTAACTTAACAGAATAATTCAATCGAGGAAGGGGAGGTCAGAGCCCGCCCCTATTTTTGTCCTCGCCCACCTGGGATCCCTGCGGTGCTGTTGGCGAAAGTCACTTTTGAGTGTGTTGGATTTAGTGAGCCGTTTAATCCTAGAGGTATATGTATATCCCCAGTTTACCTTCCCACACCCACCACCCTCCTCCCACCCTCCCTCACAGAGACACACAGGGCGTGGGGGGAAAGGGGGCAATCTGCTGAGTAGAGGATCAAGGCCAGTCACATCCCTCCTGTTCCTGTTTCTCCCCACTATCTGGGCAGTGCAATGAGTTCCCCAGTAACCCTCCCCTACATTAACCTGGGGAAAAGGCAAACAGAGGAACAAGGAGAAAAGATTACAATCACACATTATGAACAAACAGTCAATGTAGAGTTCATATGAATGGTTCAGGGGTTTAGATGATGCCATGGTGTGGTTGAAAAATGTGATTCTGGATCAGAAAATAAATTTGGGAACAAAATGTATCACTGTTGATCAATGAGCTGGGAGTTTCATCATTTCCAGAAAGGGGCTGGGAGTAGGTTGTTGAGACGTGCGCTGGACATACCTAACAGGCTGGTGTCCTGTGTGGACCAGGGAGTGACTGGGTTAGACGCCGTAGCAGGCTGACAGGCGTTCCTTCAGCAGAGGAGGAAACTGCTCAGAGAACTGCTGCCAGTTCTCTTCCCCGACCTGGTCCTTGAAGCCATGCAAGATCTTGGGAAAGAATAAAGGAAACTGTCATGGAGGCTGACAAACCTCTCTACATGAATATTCAAAATAGGTTTAATGATAAATCTGAAGCATAGTTGCTGACTTGAAGACTTGCATCTTAAAGCTTCACAGGAGGCAACACAACAACTGAATGTTTGCTAAACCCTGCCCCCGTAATTACTTGTGCTACACCTGTAAAGGTTCCCATTCTAAAAGAGCATACATGCAGTTTACAGTGATATCAGTGGCAGATCTACCACTCAAAATAAACAGAACTAACAACATAAAAAAATATTTTTAGCAGGTGACGATTTCAATTGTCTCTACAAGAATTCATCAGCTGTAGGCTAACTAGCGAGTCAACCTAATGTAGGTCAATGTGATGACTAAAAACTGTGTCTCATGTGTTCAGAGGATGTAACGCTATCTCGGGCAATGTTGGCTGGGGTTGATGGGGAGTAAATCTCTCAAAATCCACTATGGAGCAGGAGAGAGCTGCTAACTCTACGCTAAACTCTGATAGCATTCACCACAGTGCTGTATCAAATAAATACAAACTTCATTTATAATATTCACATTCTAAATCAACATTTGAATGCCTATTGCAGGCCTTTGCAGGGTGTTGTGTAGGGAGGACCGATGGAAGTGAGGGACAGACGCCAGGAGCCAGGAAACTCTGGAGGACTGCAGGGGGCATAAATAAGTATGGGGGAAAACATACCCAAAGTCACTCCGAATTCTGGTGTATTTCAGAGCCATTTAATGGATGGTTATGTTTCCTATGGTATGATTCAACAATCAGAGACAGGGGTTCAGCAAACAGTCAATTGTCAAAAGTAAGCTCTAACCACACTTCTCAGAGTCAAAAATCATCCGCACCAAGCAATCAGATTTCGAATGTCTGATATGTGATCATCACAGAGTGTGGTGGGCCAGTGCTACACTAGTTATCTAATATAACCTAAGGTCCCATCCATCAGGTCAATGAGTTTGACAAGATGGGACCAGTGACGGAGTTGATGAGGCACTCACCTTATAAAACATATCTCTCAAGTCGTCCTTGGGGTTGACCCAGGAGGCCACAGCATCACAGAAGAAAATGAAGTCCTGGACAGAGAGGACTTGTTACTTCAGTGCACAGTCAGGTAGAGCTCCCTCTTCTGTCCAACCCCTTTAGCCAACAGCTAAGAGTGAAACATATCTCCTCACCTGCACCACTCCTGCTGGATTAACGCCAATCATCACACAGATTCCCCGGAAGGCCGAGTCCTTCTCCTCGTTATCTCTGATGTTCCTCAATGATGTGCACCTGAAAACAAAGAGACAAAAAGTAGTAAGCACAAATCTGTCAGTCCAGGCCTTTAAATGATTTAAATGATCTTTTTTTTTTCTCCCTATAGTACAAGAAGGAAGGCTTCTGGGATTTGGACCAGAACATAAAAGAATGAATATGTCTTATTCTAAATCAATAAGCTGAGAATTGAATGACATCCAAATAATGTTTACACATGTGACTCACCATGGTCTAATGAATTGCTGCAGCTGTGGTGCCACTTCCTGGGGACAGACGTAACCCAGCCTGCCGATCGTAATGGCTGCACACAGGGAGACAAAACTATTCACTTTAATTCCCTAATGTGACCATCAGATGCTTTTCAATGCTTGAAACACTTCCCGACTTATTTCCTGTGTGTATGACCGTGTATGTACCTGTGTTTTCCAGCAGAGTCTTGGGTGTGTTGGGTCTATTGATGATCTCCACCAGGTGTGGCAGAACCATGCCCACATAAGGCTGCATCTCTGCACCTAGAGACACACAATAGAGAGCGAGCACACTGTCAACCATCTGGGTAATATGGGCCACCTGCAGTGTGGATATGTTACAGGTTTGAATTTGATGGCAATCAGACATGAGACACGGCCTGCCACCCACTATAAACCAGTAAGAGGAGCAAAAAGAAAACCTAAATACAGAAAACTGTCATGTGCAATAACCAAAATTAAACTATGGCAGATCACCAACTCTACCAGCCATAGTAAGAGACAGGAGTTTTCAGGGACTTAAAATGTTTTAACAAATGGAAAGAAGGCAATATGTCATTTGATTTTGCACTCTTTGGTCTAAAAGATACGCTCACCAGGACAAGCCCTTGTTTTGCTGCTGACACTTGTGCCTGTAAGGAGATCACAGAGTGTCACTGGACTGACTGGATCTTGCAAAAATGGCTTGCCAGGCATGCATGCACACACGCACGTACAGACATAATGTTCACACAGTGTGCAAGCGTACTGAGGTTGGTTTTGGTGCTACACCATTTCATGGCACAGTGTTAAAGGACAAGGGGAAGAGCACACTGCATGACCCACTTTCACAAACATGAAGTTTGCCTCTTGTGCCCTTAGTTTGCATAAAGCGGTCTGAAAAAGATTTGTACATGTCTACAGCTATAGATGACTGTTCTGCCAGGACTGAACTGTAGAAAATATTCTGCCAAAAGAACCACAATTAACGGCCAAGGGAAAGACAAAGACAGTGTAGTTCACACAGACCAGCAGATCAAGTGAAGTCAAGTCAATTTGATTAAATGGACAGAGTCACAAGTCACCCTTCACAATCTGTACAGCACACGAGACTCTCTGTCCTTAGACCCTCACTTTGGCTCAAAGAGAGAACACACACAAACACAAAAAACTGCCAACAGCTTCATTTAGCCTGAGGCTAAGTGTAGTGTGAAAAAACTTTGCTGTACCACATTAAGAACAAGCACCCAGCTGCCATGTCTGAGGGGGGCTCCCTGTCTGCAAAAAAAACCCACATGGCCAGGAGGATATGGTGTGCTGAATGATGAATGGGACCGATATGGTACCAATAAGTGTGGGAGAGGGCAAGGGGTTCATAGGAGCTAGCTCAGTACCTTGAGCCTGATTACATTATGCCATTGTAAGCTAATGTTGCTGTAACTACACACAAAAAGAAACAAGAATAAGAAAGATTAGCTAAAAGTCAAGCCAACCACATCAGGTAGCCAAGGTCTGACCACCAACTGCTGGCAAGCATTACATTTTTAATATTTTTTTAAAAATACAATTGTTAAAAAATTTTGAAGACAAAAATACAGCTGTATGAAGATTGTAAAACATCAGTTTGTAATTTTTACACTGAACACACAAGCTTCCATGCATGTAAATCTACATGCGAGCAGTCAACTGTGCCACCTAGAGCAGCATGAGGTATGCAATATCTGGATCAGAGAACATAAGGAACAAAATGTATCATTTTGTGTCAATGAGCTGGGTGTTTCATCATATCCAGATAATGGGCACTTGTTTTGAGTAAATGCAACTATTTGTTTAAAAAAAAAATAGCAAAAAAAAAAAAAAAAAAAATCACCCATTTGCATGGAGATCTCTCCAATTGCCCATGTGGCATTATTACACACACTGATGAACTCTGGGTTCAGATTGAGCCCCAGGATGGGCATGAACTCAGCTGGGGGAGGACATGGACACAAACTGGTTACAATAAAGTCACATGTTATTACTTACACATGAAAGCCTAACTTAGCCTACGAGTCTACCTGTGACAGAGTTGCTCTGTGCTCTGATAACACACACTCACCAATGCAGGGCTTAACATGGAGGAAGCATGCCTTGGTTAGATCTCCCAGCAAAGCAAAGGAGCTCTGCCTCACCTCTGGCATAGTATCCTACAACATAAACCACACACACCTTAGTGTCATAATGTACAGCAAAAATATCACATCCATAAAAATATGGACTATTACAAAACACACTCCCTCGTACCTGCATGCACTGGAAAAGCAGGGTCATGATGTTAGAGCGGGCCACTAGCTGTTCCACATGACTCCCTAAACCCTCAGCCAGGCCGCTCAGCAGATCCAAGGCCACTATCATAAAATCCTTGTCGGGAGCCTCGTACTGGTCTGGATGCTGGTTGTACATCTGAATATACAGGACAGTCAGGATTCAGTATCTCTTAACCTCTGAAGAAAGATCACTAAGTGTATAACATTTATTTTGCACATGTTTGTGTTCTCACCATAGCCTGAGCTAGTGTCTTCTGGACTAGTGTGACACAGCGCTGATAGACAGGCTCACAGTAAGGCAGGAACCCACTCTGCAGGGCAGTGGCTACTGACGACAGACACTGGAAGAAAGACAAAGACGCACAGATTGTTGTCTGCCCAATAAATGGCATAAAAACAGTCACTGGTGGGTGTTAATTTCAGGGAGCAGAGGACCAATAAGCCCTCTTTCATCGGCCCAACCCTAGTTTGCACTGACCTGCAGACCAGTTTGCATAAACGCACACAGGTAAACCTGCATGTGAGCACTCAATTATGCCACCTAAAGCAGCATAAGGTATGCGATATCTGGATCAGAAAAATATTTGGAACAAAATGTATCATTTTGTGTCAATGAGCTGGGTATGTCATCACATCCAGATACCTGGCACAGTCAACCAAAGTTACTATGTAAAAAAAGCCAAGACATTATTTAAACCCAACATGGGTAAATGTTAGAAAATGCACCTCCTGTCAGGCAACTATTGCTTTAAAAATCAACTTCTCACCTCGAGTAGTGGGAAGAGATCCTTGTCTTCGTCCTTCAGCTCGTTCCACTTGGCAATAAGGGGGGGCATCAACTTCTGAATGTACTCCTAAGAAACAAAGTAAATTGATATGATCAGGGTCTTCCTCTCACTTTGTAAACTTAAGCTTTAAATACAAAAAATATATATTTTTCTTAGCTGAGTTTGATGAGGATTGATATTTATTCATGTATGTTCAATATGGCATGTTTAAAAACTTAGCACTGTATCTTGTTTGTTTAGTCTGCACACTGAAGCAGAAAACAAATGGTAGTGGTATCAACAGTCTCATCCAGCTCTCGTCAAGAAAGCAGAGTTTGTCTGTAAAGAATTAAACCTATTTTAGAAGAAAATGGGGAAAAAAGCTCTCCCTGTGTCACCTTGCATATGGAGAAAAACAGTACATATACAGGTCTAAATTTCTCAGGTACTTACAGGCTGATTTAGATGGTGACCCACTGAGTCTGCCAGAGTTCCTATGGCATCGTAGAGAATGAGGAGATTCTTGTGCTGGTACTTCCCAAAGGCAAACACCAGTGTGTCCAGGATAAAGCTCAGGTAGGGGACCAGCTCTGTGCACGCCTCCTCCTCCAGGGTCGCAAATGCACTAAGGAAAAACAAGATAGAGGACACGAGGACACATCAATATTTTTATCTGTATGTAGTATATATTGTTTTAACAATCTAGGAACGATACAGCCTGTGGATCAGAAACAATATGGGAACAAAGTGTATCATTGTTTATCAATGAGCTGGGATTTTCATCATATCCACATATGAAGGAGACAAGGAGTGCGAAGCTGCTCACCTGCAGGCGGCCTCCTGTACCTTCTTGTTGCCATCCAGGATGCGCGTCAGAAGCTCTGTCATAAGGGGTTTGAGGTAGGAGTCGGGAGGCTGGGAGACCACCCAATGTGCATAGCGACTCAGGGTCCAGCAAGCAATGGAGCGCACCAGGGCCTTTTTGTCACACAGACACTGGATGAGGTGAGGGATCAGCTCTGGCAGGTAGGGCACCATACCCTGCATGCAGCCTGAGGCATGAACAGATGAGCCAATAAGAAAATCACATGGGGAAATAATAAGTTACTTTAAAGAGTACCTGAAAAAGTTATTTGAGACTTGGAAGTGGGACTTGAAATGTCAAAAAATGAGTGGGGATTGAGCGAAAAACACCACTGTTGTGCAAAAACTAGCAAAGAGCCTTGGTGAATCTGGATCAGAAAATATAGGAACTATGAGTATCATTGTATGTCAATGAGCTGGGTGTTTCATCATTTCCAGATGCAAGGTCCACTACTTAATTCTGATTGGAATGAAGGCTCTAAATCAGGCATGTCAAACTCATTCCATAAAGGGCCGTGTGGCTGCTGGTTTTTGTTCTAACCAAGAAAGGGCACACCAGGCCAACCAATCAACATCAAGGGATCACTTAGTTATCAGCTGAAGACTGAGATCAGCTGATTAATTGATTCCAGCCTGGTGTGCTCCTCCTTGGTTGGAACGAAAACCTGCAGCCACACGGCCCTTTATGGAATGAGTTTGACATGCCTGCTCTAAATGTTCTCACATATCTAATTCAATGAGATTCAAGATGCCCACAGCTGACTGGGCAGTTGTGCAACAGTTACCTGGATGAGAGTATGGTCACCATTGTGGTGGTATATATCTAAAGCGAAGTTCCAGTAACAAGGATTAGATACAGCTAACTTGTACCATCTCTAGTGACAAACGTCTAGTTTCATGAGCACGCTAGTCCATTGAGTCTTACCCTCAGCTATGGCCCCCAACACCAGGATGCCAGACTCCTTGATGACCCAGTCAGGATGGAAGAGGAGGCCTTTCAGGAGCGGCAGGAGGTGTGGCAGCAGCTCGTCACGGAACACGTTGGCCAGAACATCCAGTGCTGCAGCTGAACACTTTCCTACATTTAAAAAGGAAAGCTCAATGACAATCTCTCTGAAACCCCACCACACCCTTAATGTACAGGTGACCTGACAGCAGAGGCTGATGAGCTTTCCAAACTAAGTTTCCACTCCAATATTTTTGTTAATAGTATTAAACCAATACCACATTTAGAGAGGTTTATAAAAAACATTAGTTATGAAATAGCAACAGTCTACTTTCATTAAAGTGAATGTGCGCCCTGCAGATAAGGACAAGTGGATTCAGACTCAAAGCCTGACAAAACCGCCTGCAAAGTAAACAGAAAGCTCCTCAAATATTTTGTAATGTAATGTAAAGGCATTGCTACATTACTTACGCAGGTTCCAGTCAGACAGCGTGTCATCATCATCGTCATCGTCTTCTTCGATGTCCTCACCCTCCTCGCCCTCCCCTCCTTCATGCTGCAAGGTGACTGTCCGTGACTTGTGGAAACGGGGCTTGATGTCTTGATCACTGTCGGGAACTGCCTCATCCTCTTCCACATCACCCTGAACCCACACATTTTACTTCAGTTATCTCAACATATGTATTTTTTGAGATGTAGGGGTACATTTCTGAATTAGTGGGTATGGTAAGACTACAGTACAAGATCAAAGAGAGCGCTCACCTTTAATAGTATGATGTCTATCTCTGAATACTTCATCCCATTTACCAAGATAGGTATGAGCCTATATTAAAAAGTTGAGAAAAGGGGGAGACTTGCTTGGTTAAACAGCCAACAAATCTCATATACAAGTTGATTAATAAAGTAAATCATCAACACAGAGCACATGTTGCATTAAGAGTGGTTAAAATGCTACTCACTGCACCAGGTGTCCAGACAACATCTCCTTACAGATAGGTTGCTCTGCTAAAGTCAGCCAAAACTCACAGGCCTCCAGAGCCACGTTCTCATCAGGGTCCTGGGTTCGCTCCAGCATGTACTGCAGGAGAGGAGACAAAAATATTAAAGATAGCAAGTGTCTGCTGACATAAAATGAGTGGGGATTGAAAGTAAAACATTGTTGTGCAACACCGTGGTACAAAGCAAAAGCTGGATCTGAAAATACAGGAACTACAGGTCTCACTGTACATCACATGTACATGAGCTAGGTGTTTCATTAGTATGGAGTGAAATATAAACATGGACTGAATGTTTTCCCACATCTAAATACATGGACGTACAGGAGGTCCTCAGCTGGCCAAGCCACTCCCAACTCTTACCTGGATGATGCTGTGCATGTGGGGGATGAGGCGGTCAATGCGGACCTCCAGTAACATGACCAGGGCTCGGCACACGTTCTTCCGAACCTCAGAGTCCTCATCTGCTGCCAGCGCAAACAGGCTCTAGTAGGGGAGAGGAGAAATAACAAGAAAGACGATTTACACACACTTGTGTGAAATCTGAATTGGGATGAACAAAAAAAAAAAAATGGGTGGACAAAGGCAAATTTTAAAAAAGGGGTAAAGACAAAAACAACTTTGACTGGTCTGCTATTCAAAACACACAGCTCACCTCTATGAAGGTGTCAATGTTGTCCATTAGAGCCTGGGCTCTGCCAATGATGAACTGGTTCACACAGGCTATGGCATGGGATCTGTAAGGACAACAGGAACATGTTAACAAGTCAAGTGTTTCCCAAATTTGTCCCAACGAAAAAAAGAAAAATGCAAGTGTGAACAACACCTGCCAAGTTTCTAAGAAAAACTGTTTACAATGTATCTCTAAGAACAATATTGTCACAAAAAGGGTTTTAATTGAATCTTATTAGTGACTAATTTAACTCTAGAATTAAGTTGTCTATATGGGTAAAGTGATGATCTGGATCAGACAGTATGAATACCAACACCTTTACAGTCAGGCAGATGTTATTATGCTTTACGCCCAGATGCTGATAGAAAGAAATTAGTAGCTAATGTACCTAATCTTGGGGCTGCAGTGCTTGAAGAACTGAAGAAATTTAGGAATCATAATGTTGAGGGGTCTGTTCAGAGCGTCGCTGTCCAACAGCTCCGACGAGTCCTCGCAGATTTTCTGCAGTGCTCCAAATGAGCCCTGAGACACGGACATACACAAAGAGGCTGTCAAATCAAAACGCAAACATACAGGGACACAGAGGAGAGAATGAGACTGCATCAGAAAATACAACTGAAGCAAATGTACTGAATACACTGAAGACTTCGCTTTTCAGCTGAATCACAAAGGCAAAACCTCTATGTCAATAGATCTTACTCATCGTAGACATTTTCATGTCAAAGACAGACACAACTACAAAAAGTTTAATTATATTTGTTATTTTAAAACATAATTTCAGTGGCTTTGACACAAATGGTAGTGAAATTTTAACTTGAACTCATCATGCCTATATTGCATTCCCATGTGCCAGTTCAGCATATCTACGTGAAACAGAGCAATATTATGAACAAAAATCATCCAAAACAACAACAACAACAAAAAAAAAAACTCTCACTGAGTACCAATTTTATGTCAACATGATAAAATATATGTATTAGCATCTGGATGTATGCCATTTCTTTATAAGGCTCAGTACACCCATGGTAACACATGGTCTTCAGGAGGAATGTACAAACTATACTTGATTGACATTTCCCCCACCCTGTTAGCTTTTTTTGTATGTGCCATGGTGGGATAAATTAAACCTTTAAAATTTATTCTGGACCTGAAGTTTGGTGACCTCATGTATTTGTATCTGCACAGGAAAGCCCACATTCACACCTGTGTGGTTGTGTAGGGTTTTAAAGAAAAGTGACAGCCCTGCTGCTTTTATAGTGTAAAAAAAAAAAATAATAATGGCAGAGCAGGGTTAAGTGCAGACCTCGCAGGTGTTGTAGTCCTCTGAGTTCAGTAAGTTGCAAAGCTGGGGCAGCAGTTCAGGCCATGTCTGCAGCTCTCCCTTGGAGGCGATAGTAGTGATCAGGATGCCTAGAGGACCCAGAGATTATAGACTTCAGACAGTGATTTATAGTTGACAGGAACATGAGCAGCTGCCTTTGCAGAAGCTCTGGATCAGACAGTATGAATACAAATACCTTCACTAGCACTCAGGTGATTTTATGCATCATTTCCAGAGGGTTAAAGAAGGAAGGTTGGGGAAGCGGTAGGTGTATTTATTGGGTTTGTGGACAATCCCGGAAAAACAATTGGTGACGGAGAACAGCATTCACACCACCACAAAAAACACAAACTCACCAATGGTGGCACGGATGAGCGGCGAGGGGTCGCCAATGTTGTTGAGACATTCCTGCTTGATGAAGTCAGCAACAGTTGGGGGGAAGTTCTGGTAGTGGGCCTTAACATTGTTCTTCAGTATCAGACCGCTAAGTGAGCGAGTTGGCTCGTCTGAGGAGATGAAGAGAAAAGAAGTAATCACACATTGAACTCATCACAACCTTCCCCAGACAGTCAAATATATACAGAACAGACACTTTTAAGTCTATGGGGAGTAATTATTGTGGATCACTGACCTTGATATGCTATATATGGCTGAGAGAGGGGAAAAAACACCTGGCTACTGACCTTCAGTTTTGAGTCGTGTGAGAACAAAGATGAGATAGTTGTTGAAGTCTGGAAACTGGTTGAGTTGTTCAAGTTTCTAGCATGGCAGTTAAGGACAAGTCACTTAAAGCTTCCAAAATGAGCACCCAACCATTCATCTTTATGCCATGTGTTTGAGAACTGTTCAATGCTCCAAAAAAGAAAAAGAATGACATATCTTCAACATGGAATCACAACATCTACAGTCATTTAATTTGGGGGTTTTTATGATAATTCTGTGTGTAAATATACTTAAAGGTGTGAAGAGATTTAAAAGCCTGCAATAAAAATGCATGAATGAAAAAAAAAAAATCATTGCTTTCCCAGCTTTGCAACTGATTCAAGTGTCATATACCTAAACTTGCTACCAGCACATGAATAAATGCACACACCCTCCTCTCTGGGCAACTATAGAAAAATCCTTGACATCAAAACTCCATAACACGGCAGTATGAAAAATGAAGATGGTACAGGTTAAAACTCTTTCTCATTTGGCAATAGCATAAAATGATGCATGTCATTAGAGAGGCACAATTTAATAAAACAGAATATGCTAGCTTTACTATGTACACCCTCCAATTACACTGCCGTAGGATACTTGTTGGACAGCTCTCTGTGTGACTGTGTTGGGCGACTGTGAGTCTTTGAGCAGCTGGAGGACCTGCTGAAGTCCCTGCTCATCTGGCTGCCACTCCATCCTGAAAAAACACACAAAAATGAATCCTCACATTAATTGTGTACTATACATGTTTTCCAGTGAAATCTTTTTTTTTCCCATAGATTTCATAGAGTATGATGAAGAACAAATAAGTAAGTAGGTGGTCTTTGGATCAGACAGTATGAATACAAACACCATCAGTGTTAATCAGATGTTTTCAATGCATCATCTCCAAAGTCCACATGCATGAGAATGGTCAGAAAAGGACAGAATTTATGTAAATTTAAGCAAAATATGAAACTGGATGCAGTAAAATCTTCTTTGCTATAAAGATTCCTAATGCAAATCAAGCTCAATTCATCTGCAGAACATCTGTATGACCACACTTCATGACCAAGTAGTGCACCTAATATTATCTTGTATAATTAGATTTTAGTTAAAGTCTGAGGTATCTTCCATAAATAATATTATGTGGTGCTGTGTTTTTTCCCCAACCAGTCACTGCAAAACACTGCAGTTTGAAACGTTTGACAAATCTCTGCAGATACCACTTACTCTTATTTCTTATCTAACCAACCCACTGAGGAAGCAAAGAGTTTGTGCAGGAAGTTGAAGGTGCACATGGTGTAGGTTTAACGAGGGGGGTTAGCCCACTGGAGATGGGTATTGGGTACGAGGTAATTTGAGGGGGGAGACAGACATGCAGCAGTGGTTGGCCTCGGAATCCCAGCAGAGCAACACCTAAAATTGTGATTAGAAATCGGCTTGGGCACAAAAACGAGGACATTAGACAACACGACCAGCTAAAATCTCTGTGACCCGGCTTAACCGCTCCAACTTAATCCCACCCCCACCCCCACGCCACCCGGTCCGTCGGTCTAAATTACAGAAATGCTTAGTATTTCCATATTTCTCGTTCAAATTTCAACACCCGGGCCCGTGACTCCCTATGTGCCCGAGGGGTCGTATTCAGCCGTGGCTGATTAGAGTGTGTGAAAAGTTGTCAGGGAATAAGTTAGCTATGTAGCAGGGCCGCCTTTCCCGGTTCCAAGCTAGCAGTCCGTGTGCTTTACCTTTATTATCGTCATTCTATTTGACTGCACTGGTTAGTTTATTTCCATAATGACGTTGCTTACCGAGTTACTATTATAGGTTTGTTCCGTACCATTTGAAATGTGTTTACAGCTGACCTGACGCTAACAAAAGTTGCCCTTCTTGCATAGGCCTGGTCGACAGGGCAGTTCCAGGCTGGGTGGTCACAATGTGCCCGGCGTAAAAGTAATGTTAGTCAAATACCGCCATCTACTATCCAAACGATTAGGGATAGATGAATGAACCCATCCTTTGAGGAAAAAGCTAATATTTGATTGAACATGTAACTTCACGGTTAACACAACGCTGGCAGCCAAGATTCGGTACTAACTTGGTGAACACGTTTTGCAAGCTGGCGTTAGCAGCTAAGCCCTCTGAGCACAGTGTATCACTGACGGTAATGCTAATGCTACTGGCCAGGCTAATGCTATATATCTGACACTTGCGTTTGATATTCGATTTATCAGAACACCTTACCCGATGTGACCGTCTGATCGATGTAATATGTCTATAACGTTTATCAAAGTACAAGCGTCGCAACACTATACGTACAATATTGACTTGAAAGTTGATTATCAGTACTAGGCCGCTCTCCTCCCGTGCTTCGTAGCGGTTCCTCTTGTTCAAATGAGCACGCCGACTGAAATTGGCCTATGGCGGCTTCCGTTTAGTACACATTTTGCCAACTACGCGAGAGTACAGGAACCCCGTTGTTTTTTTCCGTCACATTTTTAAGAATAATTGTTAATAATTAAGTGCAAAGTAAACATAACAATAACGTAGGACTACAACAATACAACAAAATAAGAATGGTAATGATTAAATAATGTCACATAAAATGTATATATCTCTAAATCATAGAAATACATAGTATGTTGGTGGGGTTTTGATCATTTCATATTAACACTTCTAACGCACCAAAATAAATTGGTACAACTGTCCTCAACACTTCTTGTAATTATTAGGTTCTATGGTGTTCAAATGATTGTGTCATTGTTTTTACTAGAATGTACAGCAGATTTTGAAGAGTGTTTCTTATAAATCAAGTGTTCCTACGAAAGAATTCAATATGCACCTTCAAAATCTCACACTCTTGTGTTGTTCTATGTGTGTGTCCTGCTGTTGAATAAGGAATACAAGTGTACGGTGGTTTTACATGTTTTATTATTAAGTGTATTACTTTAATATCATGGCTGTCTGATGAATGGGAACTGTGCTGATACATACACACTATATTCAAAAAGCATGGCTGTGCTGTCACTTAAGTGAACTCAATTGAATAAGTTAAAACTCTGCAGCCAAACCCCTATTTAAATTCTTTATTCAATCGCATACAACAGCTGTGCGTAAGTCAAATGTATTACTTACTACTAAAACATTTAAGGTGCAGCAATGTAAACAAAAAATTACGGATGTGGACAATTTGCCTACAGGGAAGTTGTGTTAACATTTATATTCAGTGGGATCAAAACAGCAAGAGTTTTAACAAGCTACTAGCTTGTTGTTTTTAAATCAATTTAGAGGTTGTAGCGACATTTTTGATTCACATTTGTACACATTCACAAGCTCATCTAGGATTTAATATATACAAACTATATGCCTCTAACATTTGACACAGACTTTTGTATTGTTTCCTCATATGCTAATACATAATCATGTATATGAGCGCACGCTATCACCTTCAGTGAAATCCCAAACTATGCATACTTTATACTAGGGCTCTGCACATCCGGTAAATTGTCAGTTTATCTGTGCATTTGTTCTTATTTTTCCCTGGTCTCACAACCAGGCTAAATGCAAGACAAAACTGCACCTTAGTATACCTGAGTTCTACCTGAAATGGGAAAAGTGAACACCATATGGCAAAACAAACAATAATCACATGCACCCAAACCAAATACCAAAATAAACACATGCAAACGGTGGCAGCCAGGGTAGAGAGAGGGACTGGCTGATTTTCATTAGGTCTAGTAGACAAATCTCTCCAATGACGTGAGTCTACTTTCCAGGGTCCTGCAGAGAGAGGCCACAGAAGTCTGTCCAGAAGGTTAGCACCTTTCCTGCACATTTTATGCAAATTCCAACACACATCTGAGAATGTCCATGATTCAACGTGGAGACATCATGAAACTTCCAGTATTTCTGAAGCAGTTGGCATGAAGTGCTTTTCGTAACCTGACGTGCACTGTTCTTCCTCTGATGAGCTCCAACAGTCTTTCCTGTCCTCCTCTTCTCTGTCCCTCTCCTCATCTGAGTCAACCATTTTACTGTACGCCTCTCTTCCACATATGATGTCTGTCCTATGACACTCCTCTGTGACAGCATCCTCCATTTGATCATATTGGCAGTCCATCTGTGAGCTCCCATTTCCAACCACTGGTCTAGTTAATCCGTCAACATCTGAGGTTTTCTCTAGGGAGGATTTAGAAGCCCAGGGCTCAACCTCCACAACCTCCAACAGAGAGATCTTGGGATGTGGCTCATGGATGGGAACACGGATGCAAGCCATGGGGTCATTAATCTACAGGGAGATGACAGACAGATACAGACAAGCAAATAGTTGTAAACGGGATAAATAGTTACCTGTTAAAAAGCAAAATAATGCCATTAACCAGGATTAACAATCAGTGTAAATCCCATTCAGGGATGAGACTCGATTCGGTCAGACTCTCACCTGCTGCTTCATCTCTCTGAAAATGCAGCTATTGCGAGGATCTGGCACTTTATCAGAGTAACAAGGGGGCATCAGTGGACACGCTTTGCTTCTTTCTCGACAAGCACTGGCAGAGACATAAGAGCCAAAAAAATAGAACATAAGACACCCATCACAATCTTGAAGATCAATTATACAAAATATATATATATAATAACAATTCATTCTTCACTTCAATGTTAACATCAACATTTTATGGGACAACAAAATTGGTGTGAATTTTATTTCTATATAATTTTTGTCCTTAATCTTTGCCCAGTTTTAGCATCCCACTACTGAATAATCTTTGTTTTTTTGCTTGTAAAAATATTTCTGGTGTTACTAAAGATTAACTGAGAATGGATAGCACCAAATTCTTGTGAGATAGTCAACGAATAGACCGAAAAAAGGAAAAATAAAATGTGATGTACCACTCTATAGATCAGACAGAGATAGGATAATAGAGATCAGAAACACAGCATTAGTCAAAATCCAGCTGTTTAACATGATTGTCTCACCTGACAAAACCAACAACAGCACATATTACAATCAGACAAATTACAACCAGGATTGTGAGGTATGCTGGAAGAGAAAAAGGGAGAGAAATGGCATGAGAGAGATAAACTAATTTATCCAGTAATCTGATCAATTCACCTATTATGATGAAAGAAATATTAAACTACACTTCTTACAAACTCTTCATCATACAGCTCATCCTAAAATCATCACATTAAACAAGAAAAAAGTTAAGATCTGATAGAATACCAAAATATTCATGGTGCTGTGTTTTGAACCTTGTGGTGACCATTTCTCCAGGCCCGACTGCAGTCACAGCTCTTACCCACACCTCATACTCCTGGCCTGGGCTGAGGTCCGACAACTGATGACTGAATGTCTTATTTTCATGCTGTGGAGACGTACTCACATTGTACACTAGAAGAGACAAATTGTATGGAATGAGGTCAAGTAATCAGAGACAGACGAATAACTACTTCGTAAAAAAAACTTCTTTCTTTTATATATTCGGAATTATTTTACACATACATAGTGATTATGCAAAAAATATAATCATAATGTAATTTGACAAATCTACAGCCATGCTAGCAGCTCTGTGAGACTGTAATGCACACCGGAGCTTTGAGCTAAATGCTAACATCGGCATACTAACATGCTCACATTAACATTGACTGATGTTTAGCGAGCGCAACATTTAGATTTCCATCATTTCAGGTTAGCATGGTAGCATGTTAACATTTGCTTACTAGCACTAAACTCAAAGTACAGCAGAAGCTGATGGGAATATATAAGTTTCACGGGTATTTAGTCATATACCAAAAACATGAACAAGTTTAAGATTTGACCTAACAGTGCTAGATGAAAAGTTAAGTTCCTACCATGGAACTCATCCTGAGGGGGACATGAATGTATGCCCTTAATTTCACGGAAGTCCATTTAGTAGTTGTTGAGACATTTCACATAAAGTCACAAATGTGACTACCGTTAGGTGGATCACCAAAGTCATTAGGATACATCCAGCCGTGGCTGTCCATGCCAAATTTAGTGCCAATCCATGTGATAGCTGTTGAGATTGACTAAAGTGGTGGACTGACCAACACTGGCATCCATAGAGCCATGCCATGTGTAACTAAAATGATCTAATAACAAATACTGAACTGTATCAGGTGCATTGTAATGACACAGTGCAAAAATCATTTGAGTCCTATGTTTCCTTTACTAATTACTTGCACTGTATTATATGTTGTTGATGTTTACCATGGTGTTTGTCTACTCCTATCTGGTAGTAGAGGATCACCCCACGCTGCTTGGGCAGTGGAACAGGCTCCCAGAGCAGGGTCACATCAGTGGCAGCGATGGAAATCACCTTAAATGATGGCACTCTGGAGGGGGCTGAAAAGTGATTGAGATTGGGACATGAGGGACATGAGGATTCCAAATTCATCTTCCATTTAATAAGAGGAGATGAGGTTAAAATTAGCCAAAAGAAATAAAACACTTTTTGAAAGGACGGCCCAAGAACAATGCACAAATACTTACTTCCCTGAAGAGAATATCCTGTAACTGATGAAAGGTGAAGGACTTTACTGCTGTGCGATACTGTGAACAGTGACACTTGGAAGGGTGTGTACTTTTTGAATTGACCTGTAGGTGGAGACACACATCAGAGTAAAACAGCCATTTTTTTTAAAACAGCCAGTAGAAGTCCAACCACAGAAGTACAAGTCCTTGTAATCTTTAAAAACTATGTATTCAAGTTAAAAATGTCATCACTAATAATCATCAAGTGACGATTTCTTTAAATGAATGTTGTTTAACACTTTCTTGGGCAGCTCCATTAGACATTTGAAATTTTGAAGCAGCAGTCTTAATAAGTTATCTTTCCAAATGACTGTAACACTGGCAATGCTATCAAAATATTAAAATCAAGCAGACCTTTAAAAGATGCTGTTGTGTTGCTTTTGTTCACTTTGACCCAGTCAAATTCTTGCCCTGGAGGACTTCCTGCTTGTTTGTATTGCACCACATATTCCTTCAGGTTGTCAGAGAGCCGAGAGGGCAGATCCCAGAACACCGTGAGGTTCTCTTCATTCATCTCGAGGTGAACAACTTGGGCATTTTTTTCTTTACCTTAGCATGACACATATGCTTTGTTAGTTCTGCTGAACCATAGGAAAAGGAGAAATACAAATGAAGGAAATACAGAGTAAGATCATACAAATACATAATTACTGCAGCATTATTTTAACTATATTTTAACTATAACTGTTAACTTATAGCTCTCTATATGACAGTCTGGGAAAAACGATACCTGATACTGGCATAGCCAGGTAAGAAGGCACTGTGGCACCATGGGCATTGTAGGCTGATACACTGACTGATGACGCATCCTTTAGAGAGCTAGTGAAGTGGCATTGCATCTCATCACACACTAACTGACCCTTTGGCTCAGCTGTGGACACATTCACTAACACTGTGCCGTTATTGTAAGACAGTTTGACTTCATATCCCAGAATGCGACCACAAGCCTGAGATGCAGGAAGCCTCTGGATGGGATGAAGAGAAGAGAGGAGAGCAATGGAGTGAGTTTGTATAAAGTGAGACACTAGTTCACTATTTCAACCAGGGAATAAGGATTGTGCTTAATTTGTTTTTACATACCTTCCAGGTCAGAACACAGTCAAAGCTTGCAGGGGATATCCCACAGTCCCTCCATACATCCAGCTCTCCAACAGGGGCTGAACAAGAGAGGGAAAAGGCAGCAAGGTTATAATGGCAAAATACAATGGCAGTGCTTAAACTAATAGGTTCATAGTTTTAGCAAAAGAAATGGCTGTTTTGATTAGTGTGGGAGACAACACTGTTAGCGTGAATTAGATTACACTTTTGTTTTATCTTTGCAGAGTAACTGTTACCATACTGTACAATTTGAAACTAAGGTTATAGTGTGCAAAATTTAATTGCTGTCATGTCAACTTGAAGGAATGTTCAATATTTTAGAAATGATAGTTATTTGCTTACTTGCTGAGAAATAAATGACAGGATTGATAACACTCTCAAGTCTGTAAGCTAAGCCTGATAGTTTAAATAGTACAGACTGTAAACAAGGGGAAGCAGCTGTGCCTGTCCAAAGGTAACAATATCAGGTCATTAGCACCTCTAAAAATCACTTCTTATCTAACTCTCTGCAAAAAAGTGAATAAGCATATCTTCTAAAATCCAAACTATTCCTTTAATGCTTTATAACTCAGCAGTTAAAAACAGCATAAAACAAAGAGAAGAACTATTAACATTTACCAGCCTTTTCAATGTTCTTTGCAATGCTAAACTTGGAGACCGCAAATAAGGACTCACTCGTCGTGTCTTGTATTCTGTGGATTGCACTCCAGTCACTCCTCAAGCTTGTGCCACAAGCACAGCGAACTTGAAATTCATAGGCTGTGCAGGGCTTGGGGCTGTCTAGTGTATAGCTGCCATAGAATCCGCCCTCGTCCTGTGTGGAAAGGAAAACAAAATGAGCTTGAGCATGAGCATGTATTCAGCCGATAAACCTTTAGTTAATCAATAATGTCTATCTTTGCTTGAAAGACTATCTTTGGGTTGGTTTCAAGCAAAGATAGAAATTATTTATTAACTAAAGGTTAATCAGCTGAATACATGCTATCACTCCATTGCTATCCTCTCCTTCTTCGTCCCCTCAATCTCAACATACTCCATTGCACAGTGTGGACTATGTTGAGAGGAAGAAAAAAGGAAAGTAGTGGAAGACAAAACCTAAAACAAAGACACCTCCTGCCAGAGTTGGTCTGCCTCAGCCCGATATCGAACATCACAGTGTCCCATAGAGAGTGGCAGCTGATCACAGGTGAAAATCCAGTCAATCTCAAACGGCTCCTGGTGGTTCTGTGTGACTTTAGGAGGGGGTGGCTTGTCTAGAATCGGAGACAGATACCCAAAAATGACTTTGAAGATAATTTAAGTCAATATCATTTTTTTCCATTGAACCAGGGCAATTATTTTGTTTCTGGTTGTCAGAAAGGCATCTAGTACTACTATTGTTATTATTGTTCCTGTTATTGTCAGTGGTGTCTGACTCACGGATGTACACAGCCTCCCGTGATTTGGCTGAACCGTGCTGGTTCTTTGCTTGGACCCAAACACGAAGTTCATCGTTGACAAAGTGTACACGTTGGATATACCCACTAAAACTGGTCCCACTGATCATATGCTGATCCCTGGAAGACAAGACAAGCAAGGAGGAGTAAAACAAAGTCAGAAGGCTTCTCCCAAACTAAACAGATCATTTTCACCAAAACTTTAAAGTTGTCAGATGACAAAGAGATGGAATTTTGGTTGTGTTTACTTGCTCTCTGCTGGCTTCCAGTGCAGGCTGTAGTTCGTGGAGATTTGAGGTTCCAGCCCTGCATCCCAAGTACAGTGAATATCTGCTCTACAGTTTTTCTCATCACATGGCACATAGCACTCAGGAGCAGGGGGAGGAGCAGGGGGACCTGGAGAAATAATAGGATAAGATAATTAGAGATAAAAAGAGAGAAAAGTAAGACATTATCTCGCAACAAAAACAGTTTCACTTAAAATGGAACATTACAGTCATCATGAAGGTAGGACTTATTGCACTGTAAGCTTAGGTAGGTGCACCAAGTAAACTGGCAATGTAGTATTTTTCCCTACATCCATGACCCATATGGGTTTGGATTTTTTTTAAAAACACAATTTGACAGCTTATATAAAGAGCTCTTTTAATGTCTGTTGTAAGATAAGATAAAATAATCCTTTACTGATCCCCAGAGGGCAGAAAAATAGGTACAGGTAAACAGACAACTTAATATATAATAAAATGCATATATATATATATATATAATTAAAAATGCATGAAAGCAAAATGAGAATAGAATACTGTCCAAAACAATACCTAGAGTTCCATTCATTTTGTGGAAAAGAGAGCAGTAAAGTTAGGGGCAAAGCACATACTGCACTAAAATGTCTAATCCAAAATGCCACTGCCATGATTCAACAAGGAAAGGTACTGACCCACTGTGGCAAACTTCCAGGATATTATGAGTCACAAAAATTGCATGTAAGTGGCCTAAAGAAATGAAAATAAACACGAAACTTTGCTTCCAGAAACTTTTAAAATCTCTCCAAAGCTCATATTTCAGTGTGACCTTGCAAGGCTTCATACTGTAGTCAGCAGGGAACTGAAAAAAAAACACCCAGTACTGATTTACTGTCAGTTTTAAGCGATTTATTTGCGCAGATTAAATGTACATTCTTTATTCTTTCATTAATACTTACGACTGTTTTAGTCAGATAAATGTAACTACCATAACAGGAGGAGACTGAGCTTACCCACAAGAAAAATACAAAGGATCCTGTTCACACATACATGCATGCAAACACTAACACACAGATTTTTTTTTCTATTCATCGCAAGACTGTCACCTTCACCCACTTCTCGTAAGCCTACACACTGTTAGTGGTGATCAGTTTGATGCCTGCACACAGCACGTTTCAGGGAAGCGCGCTGTCAGTAAAGTTGGCAGGAAATGAGCACTTTGATGAGCCTGGGTCCAGACCCTTGCCTTATAACCACTTCCTCTACAGAACAGATAGTACTGAATCGCACAAGGTCAGTAACAAATGAGAAACGAGTCCAAAGAGCAACAGTAAAAATATGAAATAGCATAAAATAAATTAAATATATAGATAAAATAAAATAAAATGAAAACAGGAGCCAAGTAAACCCAGAAATAAACGAACTCATACAGTGTTAGAGAAAAATGACAGTGAAAAATTAAATAAGCCTACCAGCAAAACAAGTCGGCAGGTTGACCAGCAAGATGGACAGAAGCCATCCAGCCCGAAGTGTGGCCATTATATTTGGAATCAGCCGTCTAGTGCCTGAAAGACACACACACACACACACACAGAGAGAGAGAGAGAGAGAGAGAGAGAGAGAGAGAGAGAGAATGTGTAAGTTACAGGCAATAGTCACATTTCCCAAATCCAAGCACTTTGCTGGTATTTTTGACGCGCGAACTGATGTATAAGAGCGACGAACATCTGGACCCACTGTATCGAAACATAGACTACTGTACACTCTGGAGTTAAGTAAATTTAAATTAGCTACTAAATAAGTGGCCTTATAACTAAGGCGTTATAACTGGTACAGGAAAACACTAACACAATGGTCCAAATGCTCGTAAGTTGCCATATCCGGTGTTCGTTTCTGAGTATTGTTCTGTCTCATTGCAACATTGTTATTCAGTGTTAACTAACTAAAAATAGCTGTCAACCATGAATTACTGACCTCATAATGAGACACACCGAGACTCCTACCATGCATTCTGAAGCGGTTTAAGAGTTTGTTGTGAAGTTGAAATTGTCCGTCCACTCAGGGGCGGTTGTCCCGCCCAATTTCGGAACTGCCAATGACGTGAGCACCTACGCGCGCACGCAGACGCATGCAAACACACACGTTCAGTATTATGGTATTTTGCACATCTCTTCCTATACACTCTGACTACTGCAGGTCCACAATACAAGTGACTTTTTTATTATGAGTGAACATTCTGTGTTAAAGTAAAGATTACCCGCATGGTAGAACAGTTACTGCAGAGTCACAGTAAGCTACTGAAACTCTGTGCAGTCAGACTGGCCAAGTTTATTTCACTTTCAATGTTATGCTACATCCTTCCTCTACTCCACTACAAAGCAGAGGGATTTGATAGAGTAGACACAGCAAACAGCTATTTTACAGCTGTAGTGATGTTTCAGATTAAGGTTTTCCACCACAAATATATATGACAAACTTCTGAAATACAACGCTTTGTTAAATAATAAACCAGCACACTAAGTCGTTTAAAACTAGCTCCACTTATACACCAACGTACTGCTTTCAAATTGCTGCATCAGCATCAACTATATAATAATGCCAAATACGACAATATGAGTTTGAATTGTTAGTACAGGGATCATTTTTATGCAGACACGGTACCTTTACTTTTGTTACTTTAAGTACATTTTGCTGAAAATATTTCTGTACTTTTACCCAATATTTTCATATTATTATTTTGGGTCATTTTACTTTAGGAGCTGAATATTTCATCCATCACTGAAAATGTTACTGTCTCACAGGATGTTTTTATGGAAGAAATGGGATGCACCAAATGCAAAATATGCCAGGACAGGTATATATTAGCTGAAGTGAGACCCTCAACCTTGGGAATTGGGGAAAGACAAATACACTTAAAAAAGCAACAATGTTATTCTTTTAACACAATTTTTTATTGTGGGTCTGAACCTTTAACCCATTTAGTGCCGTGTGTGCTATGTATGTAAAGCAAAACAACAACAATCAATAATTCACAAACAAGATCAGACATTGTGATTTTTTTTTTTTTTTTTTTTACATTCCCTTGAATTCCAAGGTGGACAACTCAGCTTTATGCGAAAAAAAAGGTTTATTACAATGTGTATGATAGTGGTTGAGAAGAACAAAACAGCTTGATTCAAGACCGAATAATTATGGCTGTTCATTGCAATGAAAATAATGCATTTTTAAACAGAAATTAAAACATTTATATAAACATTCTGAACACATAGAAGCCCTTTCCATGCACTTCATAGATGCTAAAATATGTACTAAACAACAGTTTTAACAGGTTAACTGAAAGACACTGGATGTGCAGTTAATTAAGATTCATGAGAGGAGGAAAAAATGTGAGTGTGTGTATATATTTGCTCGCCTGTTTGTGTACTTATGTATACAATACATGTCTTCCAGTGTATTCACCCAGATGGTAGAGGCCGACTCTCAGCAAAGGGAGCTGATCTCACTCTTGCTGCAGCCCCACTTGCAGCAGGCGTTGGACAGGCCGACCACCACATCCCGGCCCTTGCGGTCAGCCTTGCGAAGGGCTTCCAGAATCTCCTCGGTGATGAAAGAACGGGCCGGCCTGCTGAACACTCCCTCCTGGTTGTCTCCAGGTGTGAAGCTTAGATCTCTGTTCCTTTGGATAAGACTCTCTATCACAGAGTTGTGACTCAAGCTCTCTGAGGACTCCTCCTGCCGGGAGCTGAATGGGTCCTCTGAAACATCTGATACAGTAAAATGGGAAAATTAAGCATTAGAGAGTAGTCATGCTTTTCTCTTACATCCAGAGATCAAATAATGGTTTGTTTTTGACCATGATCTGTATTGTCATTGGAAGAAAGTGTCCCAGGGACATTTTTGAGAAAATGCCAAATTAACCTGTTTCATAACCAATAGGATGTAGAATAAAGTTCTTTCAGAGTCAAAGGCTCAAAATAACTATGCCAAACAAAATCAGCATTCAGTAAATACGTAATTACTAGTATTCTCTGCCAATCTGTGCTTATAAAAAAAACTTTATATATAAATAATAGATATAATTTCCTTCTCCCACCATTGCCATTATTATATTCTTTTAAGCACAACAGAAAACAATCACAAATAATCAGGCGATAATAAAAGCAGAAACGTCACCATGGACATACAATTAATTCAAATTGACGCAGAGAAATCACAAATTATCATAACATTAGAAATTGGAAAAATATAAAAAAGAAAGTTTGTTTTGTACAATGAATGGATATGTTTTAGTCACCAGATTAATTCACATACATAGTCACCAGATGAAATTCTAAAAGTGACTGTAGGGACATCACAAGGACAGTAATGGTGACATCATAGTGCCTTCAGCCTCTCACCTGCACTCCTGACTGACCGTCTCCATCGTGAGCCTCCACAAGTGAAGATGACTGCCCGGATGAACTCACGGCCACATAGCTTCACCCCATACGCTGGGTCATCCATGGGCTGAACCCTGGCCACCAGGAGACACACAGCCAGCACCAAAGCTTTCCACATAATACCCCAAGGAAATAAAGCTAAATAGAAGCGGTTAAAATAAGAGGGGATTCTTTGCTATGAGCAGCACTTAGCTTTCTGTCTCCCTGTTTGCAAGAGCTATGACTCTCTAGGTGACCCAGGCGTGGTTTATAAAGGGCTTTGGAGCCCTGCAAGGGAGAAATGCATAATGCGCATGCAGGCCTTTTCCGTGAGAAGAACTGATTCGAAAGAGAGATAGAGTCAGGGACCTTTATTGAGACAAAAAGGAGACCAAAGGTGGCATAATTAACGAATATGTCAGAGGCCTCGATGATCTAATTGTATTTCAGCGTGAGAGGCATTTTAGTCACCTTTAATGTTCCTCAACAGATCCCACTTACATCTAATATGTTAAACATTCCATGATCATGGTAATATGTTGAGTGTGAATACGAGGATAATATTGACATTTATGATAATAAACAAAGGCAAAATATATGTGACATGATAAACTTTTATAGCACACTGGACAATTACAACTCTCTTTCTCTATCTATATGTCTCACATAGGTCATTGCTATTTCCTTATGTTGTACTGTGACATATCATGGTCTCTTATCCCCTACTGACACCATAGTATTGTTGTGTAAGATGCATTTTACAAGCTAAATAAATTAATCAAAGAAATCAAAGAAATAGAAAGAAAAATCTGACAATTTCTTATTATTGCAAAGTTGGTAACTGACGTCAATGAATAACATAGGGACACTCGACACAAAGACCAACATCTTAAGACCTAAAAGAAAAGGTGCATTTTAATGGGAATTACTTTCAAATAAAAAATGCTGAAAACATAAGTATGGTGAACTGACAATGCCTGCAAACATGAAATTAACCTTCCATGCTTACTACGCATGTTGCGATGAATTCCCCTGATAAGATTAAATATTTGCTAACACAACTACAGGCCATTGTGACCATTGTTTTCAGTTTTGCCATTTTTAATCTACACAAGACCTTGTATTACTTCCATATGTATCATTTTAATAATCTCTTGAAAATCGCTTATTCTGTCCTTTCTTTGCTAAAAGGTGAACTGGGAAAACTGAGGCAGAACCAGTGACATTTTCAAGTCAGATAACATAGAAGTCTTATTATGAGTCAGACAAAAATAAAACACATTTTTATCAGTATCATAGTCGAAGGTCATTCGTTTAGAAAATTACAATGGAGGTAATGAATTTGTAATTAATGTGATGATAAAAAGCAAACAAAATGGCATTTTAGGAGGGTGTCCACCTTGACATTCATTAACACAGTGTCCCAGAAGTGACCTGTGGAGGTCACAGGAGCAATATGAAAATGCAATGCCCTGTACTTTTTATAAATGTGTGGTCTGTCAACAGTGCACACTGTGGATACATTTATATAATTTGTTCCTACATACTGTACAATTTTATTTAAGGAGTAATTGCAAAATTATTTCCAAATTACTTTTGTGTTGCAGCAGGTGTTGTCATTTATATGTTCTGTTGTATGACAGCTGCGGAACTATGAAACTATAAATTGATTTGAAAATCCAGAGCGAGCAGTAGCTGATAACTGGACTGTTCACACTTTTTATAGAACGGAAATACTTGTGATCAGACATATTGTGTTTTATCCTATAATGACATATGAAGGTGTAGACAATAATTTCTAACAATTCTTGATAATTTTGAGGTTTCGACTGTTGGACAAAAAAAGCATTGTGAAGGTGTAACTTTGTGGTCTGAGCTACTGTGGTTGCATCCCTCACTATTTTCTGAATATTTACAATCCAAACAATCGATCGATTAATGGAGAGAGCAATCAGCATATTAACTCATAATGAAAATAATAATTAGTTGCAGTCCAATCTAAAATAGTTTAAAATAAGTGACTTTCAATACTTAAAGTGCATTTTCCTGATTATACTTAAATAAATTTACTTGATTAACATTTTCATGTTTACTTATAGGCCTTACAGGATATTTCTCCACTGTAGTATTGCTAGTATTTTACTTTAGTAAAAGATCAGAATACTTCCTCCACCATTGCAAATCGGTGGTAGACAGTTACAATGGCACTATCGAATTACTAACTGCAGAATTCTGACAAGCACTAAGATGAACCTATTACTTTCAATAGCACAGCATCAGCCTTAGTTGTAAAATGTTGATGTCTATGATAGACAGGGATGTTCCACAAATGGGCGTGAATGTCTTTGTAGTAAAAAAAAATACCAGTCCGTGTGACTTTAAGACAATTTGACCGCACTCGGCCAATCAGAGCACGGAAGGGGGAGGGAAGGGAGCGGGTGGGTAGCAACAGTTGCCCTGGTGAGGACGAAGCGCCATAGCCGCGGTAGCCCTGGCGACAAGAGCCCAGCAACGAGAATCAACAACAACAACAACTCAATCTGCCATAAAAATAAAAGAAGATATTTTATCGGTGGGAAATATACACGTGGAACCAGAGGTGAAGCTCTTTACATGTAGGAAATATTTTATGTCCAATTATGCTTCAGCTGAATTGTGCTATTGCTTTTTTCCCTTGTTGTTTCAGTAGCCATAACAGGCAACTGCCTTCTAGTGATAGCTGAGGTTAGCCTGCAAGCTAGCCGTTGTACTGATAATCGGCCGAGTCCGTTTCTTGAACGGAGTAGAATGTGCTCGCTACTCTTAACAGTGACAGTGAATTGTGCCTGCCATGACGACGCAGCCACAGACGCATACTCAAGCAGGCCGTTGTTATGGCGATGTCAAATGCAAAAGGTACAAAATGGCGGTTGTTGTAGAGACCAGTTAGCTTGCTGTATGTGTTACCTTGCTACATAGTTAGCATCAGTGCTGTCACGACAGGCGTGTGCTCCTTACTGCAAACAGCTAACGAAACACGTTAACAGTTACGGCCATTCGTCTTGTTCAACGATATTTTACGTGCATTATGTGATGGTTTAATATAGTAACTATCTTTTTTTTCAGCAGCCGGCTCAACAGAAAACCAACTCCCTGAGTACGTAACGTGAATCCCTCAAAAGGGAAACCAAATTAGGGTAGTCAGATTAAAAGTTTAACTGTTTAACATTAGACCGTTTTTAGGTTGTTTTTTCAGGCGGGGCGGAACAGGAACAGTCACAGCCAACTGAAATATCGTTCTCTCAGTAACGTAAAGTTGAAGAAGCTGGGGAAGGTGGCGGACATTTAACATGTAATGGGCGTGGCGAATGAGTTTTGCAGGTGCTTTGCAGGTCCGAGTTCAGTAGAACATTTTGTTACCTGATTTGCGATATGAGTGACTTTATAGCTCTGTTATAAGGTCTCTTACTGCCATTGACCATTAACATAAGGATCAAAAGCGTCATATGTGTTTGAAAACACAGCTATAGATTATAATAAAACCTTCCATCTGCCCTGTCTTTTTCAGTGGTTAAACAAAAATGTACAAAGGCATGGATTTTGTGGTTAGTATGTAGGATATTGTATTAAATGTAATTAAAAGCACAAGGACCCCATATCTGCTGGTAATTGTGTGTGATATTTAACATAACAACATTCTACATTACTGTATTAATTCAGTGTGGCAAGGGATTTCCCAACTTGTGCTATAGGCATAATAGGCATAGGTATGTGAATGGACATAGGATGTGTGATCACATTACAGGTAATAAGACACCCAAATGCTTGTTCCCATCAATGCTCCTCCCCAACATCTCCACATTAGCTGTACCACCAACAGGTCAGCCACGGTATTACTTTTGAGAAACAGCCATCTTAATCAATAATTTGCATCAGGGCAACAAATGAAAATGGAGAGATATTCATAATATCTCCAGGATTTCAACTGTTGATGAGAGATTAATATAATTAGATCAGATCAGCATCTGATGTTTGTCATGATTTTCAGCTAACATTTCTAAGACATCATGTAGCAAACATTACTTGCCTCATGTCCAAGTGTTGCCCATGCTATTTTATTTGGAGTCCCTTATCCAAAATATATGATGAATAATACTCTGTTACACTAGTTGCACATTTTAAAAGTAATATTTTACTAAAAGTTGTGATTCATTTTATTTTGTTCTCCTACATCCTCAAAAATGGGGAATTGTATCCCTCTTACCTTCAAAACTCTGACTAGATGTATATTCCCTGCCCTGCCTCTATATGAATGATTGGTGGCTTGAAAGCTCATTTTACATTAGGCTACTCTAACCAAATAGAAACAGGAAACTAACAGTTCTGGGATGCATCAGGGGTTGACCAATTTAGAACATCCCTAGTATTTACAAGAAACATGTAAACAGTCACTTGTTTGTTTTCCCCTAGGGTGATTCCCAGCTATTGTAATGGCCACTTCAGGCTACGTAGGTGAGATCCAGCCAGCAGCCCAACCCCAGGGGGCTGCTGTTACTGTCACACCAGGGCAAACCGATGCCAACTCCACCCCTCCAACTGCCCCTCAGTTTCTGGCTGAGATTCAGACTACTGTGGTCACTCCCACTGTTGTCACTGCCACAGGCCAAACTACTCCCACTGATCAAGCCACCTCCATCACTGTTCAGAAGCCTGCAGCTGGTAGTCAAGCTCAGTCCACAGCACAAACCCAGCCTGCTCAGACACAGTATGTGACTGCAGAGATCCAGGGCTCCCCCACACAGTCTGGAAATGCTCAAAGCACTCCTCAGTATATCGTTGTCACAGTCACAGGTAAGGACTGAACATCACATATCATTATGCCATTTGCACTAACATAGACCAGGCCAGTTTATGGCTTTTCAGTTATACATGCACAGAAGTGATGCTTTATTTCAGTTGATCCATGTCTTAAGGGCAGTTAAGATACTGCAAAGTTTCATGGATTGGAATATATGTAGAACTAAGATATGCTTTAATATGTTCAAATAAACACTTCTACAAAATTCCTTGTCCTGGAATTGTTGTTTGGTAACTGCATCTGCTATCATGACTGAGTTTTGAGACTTTGCCTGAATGGGGGAATGTATGAGTCCTGCACTTAAATAGCAGTATATCAACAACTTCATCGAAGTAAAATAATGTCACCAACTTGTAAATCCATTTATTTTCCCTCTTTGTCCTTCAGAGGGCTCCCTTCACTCAAGTGACAGTGTGTCGGACTCTAGCCCCCCTCCAGCTGTGGTGCCGACAGGAGTTCCCACGCAAGTTGTTCAGCAGGTACAGACAGCTCAACAGGTAAAATATGCCCGCACACACACACATACACCGTAAAATTAATGTTTCTTTGACTCCTAAAACTTCATCGTATCTTTATCTCAGCAGAGGTCTGTGGTTCAGGCCACCTCTCAGATAGCCAAGACTGAGCCAGGCACCCAGCTCAGTGTCACCAGTCTACAGCCTGTTCATATCAGCCCAGAGGTAAGCTGAACACACTCAGTGACACAGTTCATCATTGGTGGTTGAATATGATGATCACTTGTACTGTCACTGAACAACACACAATTGTGGAATGCAAACACACACATGGGGCATCCAGAACTTTATAACTTCTGCAGTTTTTGGCTTAGTATTAGTCAGCTAACTACATCTTTGGTTGAACCTGCCTCTGCTGGCTTTTAGGTCTTCCCTACCACCGAGGTGACAGTGTTAGTTTCTGGTAATAGTCTAGAAGAATGCCAGCCACATCATGAGCTAGGACAGCCAGAGTGCCTCATGAGTACTTCACGACAATACATACAGGAATGCTCTACCAAGCCCCTCTGCCTCCCCTTGGACCTCCTTCACCTCCCCCTATTACCATATTTGCTATTTGTGCATGCGGAGAAAAAGATAGAAGCCTACCCTGCATTCACAAGCTCAGGCCCTGACCAACCAGTGCAGGCTCCAACTGCCACTTTCGAAGTAGGTCAGGGACACAAGGGAGAATACTGCAATATAGTTAAGGGAACTGAGAATTTGTCTGTAGCTAAAAAAATTTTCTAAGTAAGAATTGCAAAGGAAACTGTACAAGAAAGATGTCCAAGGTAGTGGTGGGCAAGGATTTATTGGATTCTTGTGTGTATGTATGTGTGTTTCCCCACTCCTTAGGTACAGCAGCAGCTCACCTCAGTGCCAGTGCAACATGTGTACACCAATCAAGTGCAGTATGTGGAAGGAGCGGACACCAACTACACCACCAGCACCATGTTAGAATAAAGCTGTGTCCAACATTTTCTAAAATGTGTCCAGACAGAACTTTTTCCTTTTTACAGTTTAATTTCTCCAAACCTACTTTGTTTCTAACATGTCTTTTCATTCCTTTCATCCAGTCGTTCCAGCACCTTCCCTTACACTGACACACCCCTGTACACCCAGACCACAGCTACCCAGTATTATGAAGGTCAGCCAACCTCAGGCTCACAGGCCTCAACCCCTGGCACACCTCTAACTGTCTCAGTGACTGCTGGCACAACAGGGGGTGTGTCCATGTTTGTGGCCCAGCCCACCAGTGCAGCAGGGGGAGGGGCCACAGTGGTGACCACAGGTGGCACTGCCAATGGGGCAGGGGAAGGGGCAGGCACCAATGGTGGCGCAGCAGGCAGCTATGTGATCCAGGGGGGTTACATGCTGGGCAGCAGCAGCGGAGGGGCAGCTGGCAACAGTCAGAACTACTCACACACCGCCCGCGCCTCTCCAGCCACTGTGAGTATTACAGAGGGCGAGGAGAGTAGCGTGCCGTCGGCAGACAAGAAGGTATGCAGAGGCTCCAAGTGCAGGAATTTCTTCTCGTTTTTGTTCTCATCCACACAACCCTTTGGTGGCGCACACCGATGACGTCATAGTTTTGTCAAATGGAAAGCACAATTAAAAATGTGGAGATTTATATTAGGACCAGAAAATGTTAATATCTTGTGTTTTGATCACACTAAACCTTGAAGTAGGCAATATTTTTAACTGTGATTTCCTAGTCCCCAAAAAACAAAAACAAAACCATGACCTCATCATTTTCATATCATTACAGTGCATGTGATGAGGGGCATTTAATTTATCTGAAATGCCCCAACACTATATTGTTCATCCCAAATTCATCATATTGAACCCCATATGATAATGGTAACCAACCTATGTTTGGCAAACATCCCATATTCCAGGTCATTAATTCATTGCATACCAAAGTTGTATGCCACGGCACGCAAACAAATGTTTTTGTGTTTTCATTCCCAATTGAGTGAAGAACTGTAAATGTGAATGAATTTCTTTTTGTTTGTATAATTTATTGATAAAAAAATGTGTGTGCATGCACTGTATATTGTGCTGAAAATGCGGGTAATGTGTATGCAAATAAGCGTGCGTATACAGCATTTGTGGGCATATATGTTAAGGTGAGTTTTCCTGTTTGTATCTACTGGCTTTGCTAACTGCTCCAGCTATTTTCTTTTTTTCACTGCCTGCGTGTCAGGTACAGTGGTTGCTGGACAACTATGAGACAGCTGAAGGAGTGAGTCTGCCACGTTCCACCCTCTACTGCCACTATCTGCTGCACTGCCAGGAGCAGAAACTAGAGCCTGTTAATGCTGCCTCTTTTGGGAAACTCATTAGATCTGTGTTCATGGGGCTGCGCACACGACGACTTGGCACAAGGTAAGACAGTTCATCAGACACCCAAACTCAGGTATATAAGATATATACACATATAAATCAAACCCATTTATACCCCTTTCATACACAACATCAGGGTTGTATAAATTGATGCCCTTACTAATGTGCCAGTTTTTAAATGTGTTTTTCTGTCAAATGTGTTTCTGCTGACAGAAACAAATTAGAAAATGTTGACATCAACATGACATCACAGAGAGAGAGGGAGATAAGTGCTTTCTCCCTACCTCAGTGATGCATGTTATCAGCACAAATATCAGACTTTATTCACACTGCATCATTCACATGCATATAGATCTCAATTAGTGGACACCCAGGCAAAGCTTCCTACAGGAGATCTATAATCTATAAAGCTCTTTGGAGCATTGCAACATGTTCGCCTGGTGTAGGAAGACGTGTGGGTAGAGATGAAGACAGACAGCATGTGTGTGGGTGAGTGAGTTTGACAAAGGAGGGGAGGGTAAGCAAGTGAGATTGACTTTTTAAACGTGTTTGATAATATGGATTAAGTTAAACAATACAGTATGTTTGCATTTTATGAAGTTAGATATGCATATTTTAAAATCAGTCCATATTGAGACTATTGTGTGTATGTAGCTTTAGGGGAGTTACCATAGGTTTGTTTAGGCAACATAAACAGTCCTCTGGTGTCTTCTTGTTTTCTCCTGCCATAGATTTACTATGGGTTACAGATTCACCAACACAGGTGCAATTTGATGTACAAACAAGTATTTTATCTCTTCCTGGCAGGGGTAACTCTAAATACCACTATTACGGGCTGAGGATAAAGGCAGGCTCTTCTCTTCTCCGTCTGATGGAAGACCAGCAACATCTGGCAATGAGGCAGCAGCCCTTCTCACAGAAACAGAGGTACACACATAAACACCCCTACATACTCTCACACATCTGTTGTCTCTCATTACACCACTGAAACCATTAAGTATCTGTTTTTCAGTTTTTCACTCTGAATATATACAGTTGTATCACATTCTTATTTCCCCTCTCTCTCACTATATGTTTTCTTTTAAATCCTATCAATGTTCCAGATTTCTGCTATATGAAAAATAAGAATGGCCATTTTGTTTCACTTTATTATTCATCATCTTTTCCTCAAGCTGAATGTTTCTTTTACGTTATGCATTTTATCCCTTTTCATATCAGGTTGAAGCCTGTGCATAAAGTAGAGGGGATGACCAATGGCACAGCAGCAGGAGCAGGCCAGCAGCAGCAACAGCAGCAGGGGTCAGGGCAGGTGGATATCAGCACCCAGGTTCAGCAGTACCAGCAGTTCCTAGGTGAGTTCATTGAATAGTGGGCCAATACCTAGAGGTATAAAAATGATGGCAAGAATTTGCCTAAAAGAAGATTTATGAGTCTGATGGTATTACTTTGAAAATAGAATATACAAACATCATATAATACAATATTATCTACAGTTAATACTGATCACTCTCTGTATATAATGTGATTTATCTTTGATTATCCAGTGTTCTTGATTCCTGTGTTCCAGATGCATCCAGAGCTCTCCCAGAGTTCCCAGACATCGACCTCCAGGGAAAGTCTCTACCAGAGGGCATTGAGCTGGAGCACATTAAGAGCTTTCAGCTGCTGTACAGAGAACACTGTGAGGTAGCTGTCTGAGGTTGCCTTTTCTATTTAGCTGTCAGTGGAAGAATCAAAGTACCCAGTATAACATTTGGGGTTGGACAGTACTAACTGAAAATGTACTAGAAAAGGAAAAGTCATGTTAGACAACTGTGGGGGAAGATTGACTTAAAAGTACACAACCAACATTAAAAGTGAGGCTCATTTATCTCTTAATGTCATCAGTTTCCTCATTTTGTGTTAGTCTAATTGATCTTTGATAATCTGTTGTGTGCTCAGTTCTTTATTATCAGTCATGCATGAACAAGATGTTCTCTCTGTGTTCTGTCAGGCTATACTAGATGTGATGGTCAACCTGCAGTTTACCTTGGTAGAGACTCTGTGGAAGACCTTCTGGAGGTTCAGCCAGAGTCAGGCTGGAGATGCCACATTGGCCGTGTGAGTGGTCAAGACTTATAGGCAAACATTCAAAATTCAGTTTTTCTGCTAAATATGGTAAGAAACATCTCTTATTGCAGTAGCAGAACCATTATACAGAATGCAAATAATTAAAAAAGTATGTGTTGGCAGTCACGACGAGTCAGAGAAGCGTCTCCCTAAGTCCTGCCTGGTGTTGCTGTGCAAGTATGACCCAGTGCTGCGCTGGAGCCGTGACTGTGATAACAGCCTGTATCAGGGCCTGGTGGAGATCCTCATCCCTGATGTCCTCAGGCCCATCCCCAGTAAGGCTCTACAAGAAGTTCAATAATGTAGTAAAATAACATACTGTCAAATACAGTATGGTGCAGAGATTAATATGCAAATAACAAAATGTCATACAATAATATTTTTTCACTTCAATAGTGATCCTTCAGAAAAAATAAAAAATTTCATATCAGACATTTTTAGATCGAAAATCAATTTCAATTAAGAAACTGACAGTTGCCATTGTGGCAACACCAGTGTACACCAGTGGCCACACCCACAGCATATGTAGGGACAGATAAGGAGCTCTTTAACCTCAGTGCCAATTGAATTTATTGAAAATGAACCTAAGAGAGATTAAAAATAATGCTGACATTTCACATATACGAGCAATTTTACATTTCTGTAAGTATTTTCTTTTTCTTGTTTACAACATTTGGACAAATAGACTAACTGTGTAGTAGGAGAGCACGCAGTTTTTTGTTTCTGTATTCCTGCTGCTCTGCCGTGGAAAGTTCCTGGACTTATTTCTTTGTGTTTCAGTTTCAGTTTTAGTCAGATGTTTAATTGCATTTCTGTTAACATTGCTGTGACAAAGGAAGGATTGTTCCTTTTATCCTGCTGCACTGCTGCCACAGAAGTATTTTCCATGTCCTAGGTCTTTGTCTTCCAAGTAAATTGCAATCACATGGGAAGTTTGGTCATGCATATACGCAGCCAGGAAAAATATTTTTCTTGAGCAGTAATTTATGTTTCCCAGGTGTTTGATAATCCTTTATCCTTTATATTCTCAGGTCTTAAGTAAATGAAAACTTAATCTGAAGTGACCAGTATTGAAGTCTCTTATCCCTTTTTTCATCCTGCCCCAGGTGCCTTAACACAAGCCATCCGCAACTTTGCCAAGAGCCTGGAGAGCTGGCTGACCAATGCCATGATGAACATCCCTGAGGAAATGGTCCGCATCAAGGTACAGTCCCCTTGTGCTGGCTTGCAGTTGGTGGAATGTGTTTTCTGAGCCATGAAGCAAGCTGTTTTTTAGTCTTGCAGAAACAGCCATTACAAAGCCATACTTTTTATGAGACTGATTGTGAGCTTAGAAACTGTACATAACAAAACTAAAACCCATTTTCTGTGTGGGAGTTTTCCTTATTGTGGTTGTGTGAACACGAGCTAGAGCTGATTTTACATAAAAAACAGAACTGTTATTTGCCAGCTCCGTGGTTCAGCTTTTGTGAAGATAAATACAGCAACACTTCTAGGTCAATCATGCAAATCATTATGAATAGAAAATAGCCTATTCTGAATGATCATTTCCTATAGAAGTCTCATTGTTAAGTTTTTTTTTCACAGTGTAAATGGACCACTTCACCAGGATTATTGATCCAGACATTGACATGTGCTTAAGTGAAGATACATGGTTATGTTGATAAATATACAGTAGGTCTGTAACACTTGATCAATGACATGCCTCTCTCTTGCCCCTTCTACTCATTAAAGCCCAGTCTGGAGCTGAGCATACATTGCTCACCTCAAGTCACCCCAATTTTTTTTTTTTTTTTGATGTCCTTTAATCCTTTTCTCCTCATGCTCTCTCAGGTGACGTCAGCCAATGCATTTGCCCAGACACTGCGTCGCTACACCAGTCTGAACCACCTCGCCCAGGCAGCCCGCGCGGTCCTCCAGAACACAGCCCAGATCAACCAGATGCTCTCTGATCTCAACCGTGTCGACTTTGCTAACGTCCAGGTTGGTTTGGTCTCTGAATGCCTTCCGCTGGCAGCATTTGAAATGAATTTCAGTGTTTGTAGTTTAATCTTACATTGTTTTTTAGGTGTTGTGCGTATGCAACTATTTCTGCTGTAGCTTGTGCTTTTAACAAAGTTTCATGTGTTAGTTAATTTCCTGCCCAGGAAATGCAAGCCAAGCCCTCTTGCTTTTTTTCAGAAACTCACTGTGTTTCTCAGTACTCCGGTGAGTGATGAGCATGTGGTTAGACACAGAACCCTAAATGTGATGGTGACGTGATGTCTTGCTTTAAGGAAATTTGAAGACGATGTACTAGTTTGCACAAGGACTTTAACCTGAGTCTTCTGTGTGAAGCATAATGTCTTCAAATATTAGGTCACCCTGCTGCCCCTAACTGCTACAACTAATGCCTTTTACTGACACATTGCCCTCATCCTGTGTACCTTGTGCAGGAGCAGGCCTCATGGGTGTGCCGGTGTGAAGACCGTGTTGTCCAGCGGCTGGAGCAGGACTTCAAGTTGACCCTCCAGCAGCAGAACTCCCTGGAGCAGTGGGCTGCGTGGCTGGATGGTGTGGTGTCCCAGGTCCTGAAGCCCTACCAGCACAGTCCTGCCTTTCCTAAGGCTGCCAAGCTCTTCCTGCTCAAATGGTCCTTTTACAGGTGCGATGGGAAGCGTGGACATTTTCATCTCTGTTCTACTTTCTTGTCTTTACTGATGCTGTGAGATTTAACTATAAGCTTTTGTCAAACAAGAAATGAGAACATTTGATTCTCTCATAGTCACTAACTGTAAATCACTGTTGTGTATGAATGAATGAATTAGTGTATATGGCTGGTATGAATTCGTTATCTTGAGATATCAGTTTGATAGAATCCTTACCAGATAGCAACACCACCACTGTAATAAATGTTTTATCTCAGTCTTCATCTCTAATGCACAAAGAAAATGAAACTTGGCAGCACTGTGAAAGAACCAGTTTGAAGTTAGTGAGGAGATGGTACCACAAGGGCAAAAGATGTAAAAAAAAAAAAAGACAAAAAAGAAAGGAAAAAACGTCAAAGGAGAGTAATAACTTAATGTCCTGTCTTTATTGCTTGTTCACCTTTAGTTATAATAGAACAGGTGGGAGAGTTTGCTTTCTATTGACAGAAATGAGGAAATTGATATAAAAATGTGTTAGTGGATTCACTGTGAGAAGTGAGGTCTCTTTCTCTTTAATTGTTGAGAAATCAACACTGAGTTGACTCATACTCAGCACTTCGTGGAACTCAATGTGGACTGACAAATACTTCCCTATTGTGGTAAGAGAAGAAGTGTTACAGTGACAGGATGTGTGTGTAACAGTGGTTTAATTCCTACTGCCTCTGCTCTCCAGTTCCATGGTGATCAGGGACCTGACCCTGAGGAGTGCAGCCAGTTTTGGTTCCTTTCACCTGATCCGCCTGCTGTATGATGAGTACATGTACTACCTGATAGAGCACAGAGTGGCCCAGGCCAAAGGAGAGACCCCCATTGCTGTCATGGGAGAGGTACCAAACCAACTCACGCACACGTATACAGTAGATAAACTAAGAAATACAAACCATACTTACAGTACTAATGCATTCCCCCTCTTGCCATTAGTTTGCCAGTTTAGGCCGAGGTCTAAGCCAGCTGGATCCTGACAAAGGTAATTACACAGTTTTTCCACTATATCTCAGACTTCACTACAGTCATTGTTTGTAACTAACTCATTTACCCTTGTCTTTCCCAGAGGAGGAAGAGGAAGAGGAGGAGGAGAGCGATGAGGAAGGACAGGAGCTATCCCTTCCTTCAGACGGGGCCGTGCTGGGAGATGAGTCTCTGGAGCCGCCTGCTAAGCTGGCCAGAACGGACCAGAGAGTCCTCTTCACAACGGGATCAGCTGACAACTAATCACAGAGTGGCACTACAAGACGTGGGTTGATATATTGATTATACAAACACACACACAGATGTACAAAGAACACTAATTTATACACTTGACACATGTATATAGATCTTGTAAATGTGTGTGCACACTCTCGCTGCATACTGTTAACTGTCCCACTTGTTTACGCACTCACAGTCAGAACACACACTCGATCAGTACTGCTGCTGCCTGGATGGCACAACCACCTGTTGACACCACTGATTCAATACACAATCACTGGCTTTGCAACAGGATGTGGCTTCAAAAACCAGACTCTCAATGCAAAGAGAAACAACCCTCAGTTGTGTTGATATGTAAAAATGAACTAAAGCCGGGCATGTTTTTTGTTTTGTTTGGTTTTGTTTTTGTCTCTCATTGCATTGCAGCCTATAGCCTCTGCTCACCCTAGGTCCTCCTAAAACTGTCACTGCCATATCAAAGTGGTCTTGAAAATACTTTGTTGTGTGTGTGTGTGTGTGTGTGTGTGTGGACCTTTAACAATAAATGGTTGCTGAATTTAGTTGTTACTGATTTAGTTAATGCTGTTGGGAAGCTTTGTTGCTCAGATGAGAGTGACGTTTGTGAAAGCAAGCAGGCGGTTGGGATTTTGGGGTGGATTTGTCATGTTTGTGTGTGTGTTTTCTGTATGAGCGCTGGGGTCACACTGTTCCGTTGTTGTATTTCTGGAGGCTAATTGAGCATGCTTTTCCACAATGGTGTGTATATACATGTGTGACTGGTTGTGTGATTGCAAGTAATGCCAAGTGTGAACTGTTTCTCATGTAGATATTTTCTAAGGTGTTCAGACGTGTGTAGATTTCCTGTTTGATTTTATTCACCGGTCAAGAAAAAAAGTTCTAGTGTTCTTGGAGTGCCTGTCGCAGCTGCTACACACATTTGTAAAGATAAAGCTACTGCTGTGGAATTGGGGCTCCCATTAGTTGCTGCAAAAAAATCCTCTTATACTGAACATCTGGTTCCACGAGAGAGGTACTGTATCTGTATGTGTCATATTTTTATGTTCAAAGTGCTCCATTCCTGTTCATTCAACACATTCCTCTGGCCTCATTTTCCTTTGACATATCATTTTCTTGCCTTATTTCAATATATTTTTCCGTGTGTGTGTGCCAAGCCTGTTTGCTTTTATCCCAGATCACAGGAGGACTGTGCCTGAGTAAGAACGGTGATATACTTATATTCTACTGTATATTTATCCACTATTTTGAATTTTGTTGTCACTAAGTGAACCTCTTGTGCAGTGTATGGTGCTGTGTTGTCACACATTGTAAGCAACCTTTGTGTGCATTATTGATTTGTGATTGTAGGTTCAGTTATCAAATCTATATCATATCTTATGACTTTTCCACAAACAGGCTAAGGCCCTGCCTCTTTGCACATGTTGACTATTGTCGTTAAAACTCCAACAAAGTTATTTGAAATGTTTTTTATTTTATTCTTTTAAGTCTTAGGTATGTTTTTAATGGTGGGGGTGCAGGTCTCAGATTTCGTGTGAAGCCTCATACCACTGAACATGTTTGCGAGAATTTGGTGAGAGGTGAGAGATCTGATGACTCTTTCTGCACAGTCCTCCACCAACACTCATCTCCCTCCACTGTGTTTTCATCTCACTGCATTGCCGCCTTCCTGCCAATGGCTTTGTTTTGCTTCAAACATCCATATTCTTAAACACTGTAAGTAATAATTGGTTGTTGTAAACATGTCATTTTTGGATTTTTACATACATTATCTTTAAATAGCTGCAATGCATGTTTTCAACAGGCATTGGCAGCCTCAAACCAGCACATCATCCTTTATATGGAGTCCAATGCTACCACAGCTGAGTACATATCACTCCAGTCTTTTAATGATCTGCAGCATATAGAATGGCCATTGTTTACCCAGTAAGAAAAATGTTTAGTCATTTTTATAGTGCATTGTTTCTTATGTAAAAAACAGACTGAGAAAAAAGATGTTCAGTGGCAGTGTTTTATGAATTTGGTCTGCTGTAAGTATGACTGTGCCTTTGGAGGTGGTAGAATGCAATTCAAATGTTTTTAATTTTAAAGATATAAATTAAAGAATTTCTAAAATTGCACTTGTGTTCCCTCTTGTACATTTTTTTTCCTCGAAGTTTAACATAAGTGTCTGTTTTCAAGAGGAAGTATAGTCAGTCACACCAAAGTACATCAGTATTTATAATCTTTGTGGCTAAGAGATAGACAGGGCCGCTGCCTGACATGCAGCCACAACCTTATCAAATCCTTCAGTTTGATCTACACTGTGGTGTTGGATTGTGGTCCTGGGTTGTATTCACACACACACCAATCTCACATACTTTGATGCACTGTACAATGAATGACACGGGAATAGAAACCACAGATTTTATGAAGTTTGGGATCAAATTTCTAAGCGATATACAGATGGCTGGGAAAAAAATGTGTCTTTAGAAGGTGTTGGGCCACCATGAGCTGCCAGATCATGTAAGACTCACAAAATCATCCTCAGATTTTTAAATTATGTTAACTGTAGATTCAATTACTTACTTCAAAAGAGATCATCTCAAAAAATTTTTTGTCAATAACTGGGTTTCAGCTTTGTGGTGCTGTCATATTAATCTGAGGAAGGCTAATAGTGACATCTAGCTGCGATTTACCTCAACTGCTTATATCTGGTGACAGCAGGCTGTTTAACTGTATGTGCATACTGTTTGTAAAAGAATGAGATAACAAAATGTTCAACACATTTTAAAGTAACTGACATTTGCCCCTTTTAATTCAGAGTATTGCTGCTGGTGGTCATCTATTAACAATATCAACACTGCTGCCAAAGGCAGGCTCACAGCTGCCATTCAGAATACAAGAATCATACCTGATACATCTCTGTAAGTCAAAACCAACAGCCTTATATTGCTGAATATATGTACATGTACAATATATATGGGACACATTGGAAGACTAAATTTAATTCTGTTACACACAAACAATGGCTGTGGGAAGGCAAAAGCGCAACAGATTCTTGTTGGCGTCCATAAAAACCAAGGTATATAAAGGAAAAAGTAATCACATGCAACCTTGAGATTAAATTAATCACAGCATGATTCATATTGATAGTCTGAATGTAGTCTTACATCATATGTTCACATTGTAAAATAACCTGCAGCTGTATAAACTACAGAGGGTGACAAAAACCTTCACATGTGAGTCACCACACTTTAATGTGACAGAGACCTATGCACTTGCCTCAAGGTGAATGCCCACTAGCAGTGTGTGTTGGTTTTGAATTGTCTGACAGTCGCTTTTGAGTTGTCCGTGCCATGTGAGATAAGTAGGATTGTTCACACCAAGCTGGCCAAATTTTTAAAAAAGGCATCTTTTTATTTCCATTTTGGCCTTCTGTCCACAGTAAGCCGGCATGTTTCTTGCCTGAAAACAAATGCTCTCAGGTGAAGAGAAAACTCCTGAATAGATATTTCAAAATGCAAAAGATGTGCCTGATCAGCAGGTGGGTGTGTGACATAAATGCTAAATAACTGAAGTGAGGAGAAAACATACTGCTCTATGTAGTGATCCTCACGCTGATGAGTATTTATGGACGGGCTGTTTATTGGAAGCCACTTGAATCTAACGGCAAAACAAAAATGCAAAACCTGGTGTACAGCGCTTAAATCCTGGAACCTATGAGCCATTTTTTTAAAAAAAGTTGTCTTTTAACCATCTGGGACCATGTCTAATACCCGTCTTAGCCTCGTGCATTAAACAATTTTAACCTTTGAACCCTAACATGAATATCTGGGTGCAAAACCAGATTTCCGCCTCCATCTCTCATCTTGCATCATCTTACATCATAACACACAGGGGCCTTACTTTTAAATGTTTTATCAAATCGTTGTCAACTATTGTTATCTCTTGTGTTCTCATTTCCATGAAAACAATAAAAACAAAGTTAAAAGGTTTTATCATTTACCTCTAAAAGCTTTCAACAGTTATTAGTCATCCCACATGCATAAATCAACAATGTAGCGTTCCTTTTATACACTGGAAAACTGTCTCACTTGTACAAAATACTGTAAGGCCGTGTTTACACCTGGCATTAATGTACGTCTTGGGTGATCCACTCACTCAGTACGTCAGCTCACACCTGGCATCCCCACAGGTGTGACCACCTGTGACTAGATTTCACTTTCCCTCTTTACATGCAAATAAACATTATTTGTATTTGCAAGGACCAAATTCATTCTTTTACGAGCAGGCCTAGAGTAGTATCCAGCAAGCTGGGATAAACAGACACAATGTTTTTCACACAAAGAAAGAAAAAACTTTTTCCAAGGTCCAAATAATTAAGAATTTGTTGTCCTAACTTAACAACTCACAAAATTGTGTGGTCTTTCAATGGAGACTTTTTGCATGGGCAACAAAGAAGTAGCCCACATCAGTTACCATTTACTGCATTTGTAAAAATTTGACATGACAAGACTCATTTGAGGCATGCAGTGCTGACAGGCTGGTACAGCAATGCTGCGACAAACTGACACATTTTCACATGGAAAGAAACAATTTCATGTCTTGCATTTGATGCTGAATTTACAAGAAGGCACGAATGATTAAGAATTTGCCATTGCGGTTTAGCAAAGTTTAAGTTTGTCCTCACTCAACAAATGCAAAAGCTACTCTGTTGAACCAGTGTTTGGTTTGACTACTGAAGAAACATAGCGGTGCACCATATCTCAACCATGACTCTGTGGAAGAAGACCTGCTCCCTCTGGAGCCATTAAGAGCTCTTTCTGAGGTAACAAAAACATAACAATTCTTATTTTCAGATAATTACACACTAACATAATTATGGTTATTATATCCCATTTCTGCCAATAGATCCCCCTAAATCCTACACAGTGGTCCTTTATCCCCAGACTCCCAGTGTAGGGATATTGTAGATTCTAGTTCCATGGTGAAATCTGTTGAAACAGATGGGGTGTTTACAAACATCTGCTGTTTATCTTGGCAGGTAAGAGTACAAACATATAATCTGCATTACAGTGAACCAAATGGAAATGTGTGTTTCATGTGTATTTGCGCAGAGGACGTCAGTTGAGTAGGTGGTCCTTCAATGTGGCCCAGGACACACTTGCGTACACACTGCTAAAATAATGTGGCCATATGCAAACCAGACCACCTCTCACTCGATGCGTCCTTGCTGCCTCATGGATACCTGTACTTCCACTTGTCCACTTGTGACTTGATCACCCAAAACACGTTAATGCCAGGTATAAACAGGTCCTAAGTGAACACAATCATAAGCAAAAGAGAAACAATCCAAATATACTGTACACAAGTTGGAACACCATGCAAACCACAGCAGAGAGTAATTTGACAATTTAATTAAAAAAATCAAAACACGGAGCAAATCAAATGAACTTTAAAAAGGATTTCTCTGATGAATTACCTGTACCAGATACCCAATATGATTAAAGTCCTAATAGCTCTGTGCAACTCAGTAAATATAACACAGGCGTAAAAGTCATTAGAAGTTAATAAAAGGAAGATGAGATAGATTTATTGGCAACTCAGTGTCCTCCGCAATGAGGTAAGCGCTTCAAGGTTTCCACGTTCATAACAGCATATATAAATGTATGTTGGGGTATTGAGAAGCTGTGTACCTGTCATGACAGGATTATCAGTCTTCTCCCTCCCCTCAGCAGCAAAGCATTAGAACGTTTGTTCACTTCACATTTTTATTAAAAAGTATCCAGGTGGTGTTTGGTGGTGGGGAAGGGTTTTGTTTCCCCTCACAAGGAATTAAAAAAAATCTTAACAGGCTATATTCTGGCCTTAAGTTCAGGGTCATCTTCTTCATCCCATCTTCCTGATTCTCTCCAGCATCGGAGACCTTCTGCCATGAACTCTCACTGCGTCTAAAATGCGAGCAAGTAAAAGGAAGCACATCCTGTGTGAAAACCGCAGAAGGATCAGTGAAGGATGTATTACTCACTACCTGAGATAGATAAAATGGAAACCTCCACATCTATATGGTGAAAACGTCCCTGTAGTCTCTGTACCAACCTGTCCTTGCTGGGGAGTGCCTGGCTGTCCAGGGGCTTGTCCTGTCTGTCCATAGTATGCAGCCTGCTGCCTGTAGTACTCCGCCCAGGCTGCGCTGTAGTCCGGCTGGCCCCCTGATGTGGACGCTGCTCCCCCTGCTGGTCCTGGGGCTGCAGCTGCTGTCCCAGGGACAGGGCCACCTGCCTGGGCTGGAGGTGACAGACAAAAGAGACGTAACCCAGTTCACAACTACAATCAGGGTGACTATAAGACCAGCAATAGTTCACATGGGAAAAATTAAAAGTGTCCCAAATCCATCCAATTGAGTATAGTGTGTTGTTTTAAGTGACAACAAAAAGTGTACTCAAACCAGACAGAATGCATAATACATTTCCGCAATGCAAAAAAGAAAATGGAAGAACTGCTCCGGAATAGCTAGAGAAAAAAAAGTGGCTAGATCATAGTGCCATCCAAGGAAAAACATCTTGATGTCTGTTTGTGAAGTTAAACTGAAAGCATGCTAATTCTTTGAAGAGCAGAAAACAGAATCCTACAGTGATTATTGTGTAGTATACTTTATTGTACTAATATTTAGGATTAATTTGGGATACACTCTGAAACTCTCCCACTGCACATTATTTTCTTTTCTCCCCTCTTTCTTGATGAGAATAAATTTGAGGTGTTTGTGCCTCAAATATAGTTTATGGCTGGAAAGATACAGACCAGAATAGGTCAATTAGTTAATTAAGTGATCAAAAATATAATAAAATCCAAATAAGTCTATCATAATCAATAATATTAAAACTACATCAAACATTAGACATCAACATGAGAATCTTTTCACAAAATTAAAAATTTGCACTGAAACTGACAATTATTTTCAGTCTACATTCATATCTCAATTAATCAGTTTGTTTTAGCTGCAAATACATACATTAAACGATAAAAGCTTAACTTAATAAATGATTACAAATAATCTATTATTAAGTTGTCAGTATCAAAACTGACAAAGTTATTGCTTGGTTTTGTTATTATTTATTTGATGTGCTCATGTGCTTTGTGTTTTTGTCTTGTGTTTCACTGCTGCACAGTCAACTGCCCTTTGGGGAGAAACAAAGTGACTGATTTTTCTGTTGATTGATTGTTTAAACCAACAAATCATTTCCAAACAGAGGGTGAAGTTAAAGATGGTTGTCTTTGGCAATCTCACCCATCTTCTTGTAGTACTCCTCCCAGGCCTTGGTGTAGTCTGGCTGGCCCCCCGGCGTCTGTGCAGGCTGGGTCTGGTCCCCTGAAGTTTGGGCACCTCCAGCTGGGTTAGCGGGGTACTGGGCTGGCACAGCCCCTGACGGCTGCTGGTAGTACTGAGCGTAGTAGGCCGCCCAGGCTGCATTGGGGTCATTGGCTGCTGCCTTGCCTAGAAAAGATGCAGGGTGGAGGGGGTGAGGTCCTCATAGGGTGAGGGTGAGCCCCTGCTACTGGCCTGGAGACCGGGCTTGGAGACCAGGGGGGAAACAGAGACAGGGTTAGCCAGAGCTGCTTAAGGTAAAGACATGTGCATCTCATCACAACATTTCCATCAGTGCTCCTGTCGACCTTCCCAGATTTAGAAAAAAAAAATGTCATTCCTCATCTGAAATGACTGGGAGGGGGGGTGTACAGTAAGACCTATAGCCTGGGATGAAAGTACTGAAGTAGGGATGATGCGTTAATAAAAAGAGCCAGCATGCTAAAATTAGCAAAAATAAACAGTGATCCTTGAAAAACCAGGAAAGGGTGTGCTGTCAAAGGTGACTCACTGGGATCATGAGGTGCTTGGGGCTGCCACTGCTGGTAGGTGTTGCTCCAACCCTGAGGGGTGTACTGGTGAGGACCTGGAGGACCACCACTAAAGAGCGTAGAAATGGTTTATTCTTAAAAACTTCTCTGGATCATCACTCTGACACGATGAAAAAAACAGTCTCCTTAAATGGTTCTATTAAGCTACAAAAACAGCTGGACATAAGTTGTAGCTACTCACTGAGGTGGTCCAGGTGCTCCAGGTGGTCCGGGGTTGTATGGGTTGGGGTTGTAGGGACCCATTGGACCAGCAGGACCTGGCCCACCTGGCCCTGGGCCCACAGGACACAGAGGACCCTGGAACACATGACATAAACACACATCAAATGAATGTACAAAGACAAGCATCAAATTGTCATATTTGAAGTTTTGGTTTTCCTCCACGTAACTAAGACCAAAAATGTTAAGAACCTCAATCTTCTCTTCAATGAGCTGTTTGGCATGGTCGATCTGCTGCGGCGAACCCCGAATGATGAACAGCTTGAAGTTGGGGTCTCCGTTGGGGGGCGGCTGTCGAGAGATTTCCACAAAGGCCCCCGTTTGCTGGTTAATGGACTTGACGTTCTCTCCTCCCCGGCCAATCACGAGCCCACACTTGTGGGCAGGAATAGAGAAGGTCATTTCCCCTCCAGGGGGCCCCCACCCACCTTGTCCCCCACCTCGGCCCCTGTTTCCTGCAGGCATACCTGGAGGACCTGAGGGACCCTGTGGATAGAGGAGAGAGGCAGCCTCAGTATTACAGCATAACACTTTATGCGTGAATACACGTTTATATAATAAATGAAAAGTTGTCACTGCTTAAGAAAAGAGTGATCCATACCCCCTGTCCCTCCTCCCTGACCCTGATGCTCTGCAGCAGGTCATTGATGATCTGGGCAGCGTGCTCACAGCGGTCAGGCGGACCACTGATGTGAGCAATCTTATCTGGACCGGTCCCATCATCTGTACGACAGATTTTGAGATTTTTACCCAACTTTGTAACTCAAGACCTCAAACAAGCCAGGTGTAGGCTACAGTGCAGGCTGTTCTCATGCCACTGCTGTCCTTTTAATACTAGATTTTTGCAGGTACCTGACATTGACAAGAACCTAAATGTACTGTTCACGCAAAATATTACATCAACAAATAAGTGGAAAATGTATGAATGCCAGCAAAGTCATCACAGGCTCCTACCTTGTTTGAACTGTATCCTAACTCCAGCATCATTCTGGATTTTCTTGATCATCTCTCCATTGCGCCCAATGACCACACCTACTGAGTGTCGTGGTACTGGTATCTGAATGGAAAACAGATGCTTTCGTAAACTTGGATGGGTCAGAGACAGCTGATCCAACTTCTAATCTTGCTGGCACACACAAACTCACATCCATGCCTCCTCCCATGCGGGAGCCAAAGTCATTTCTTTCACTAAAGCCACCATGGTCTCTCTCCCTAAGAATCTCCTGCACCATCTCCTGGGCTTGCTGAAAAGGAAAACGCGGTGGTTACTGTACATGGCAACTCAGCAACCACACATTTATCTTGAACTTGATAAGATGATTTCACAAACCTGCACTTTGTACGGGTCGCCTATAATGCGCAGGGGCTTGTCAACGTTGGGTCCCTGAGAGGCATCCTGGATCAGGATCATCTTCACCCCTGCACGCTCCTGGAATATTGCACAATTAAACACTATGGTAATGTATGTCTACCTGACTGACCCTAAAATCTCTATTTCTCTATTCTGGCTCTAATTTCTAAAACTTAAGACAATCAATCTAAAATTACAACTTTTTGAAAGTTGAAAAAAGCTTTGAAAAATGGCAATAGCCATGCAATGTACCTGCAGCTGTTTGATGGTCTCTCCTCCCTTGCCAATGACAAGGCCAGCCTTGCCAGCTGGGATCATCATCTCATGCACTGTGCCGTTCTGCCCATTGGTGGACTCGTGATAAGAAGGGGGCGTGCCCCTCCCTCGTGACACTATCTCATCCAACAGCATCTTGGCTTTCCTAGCCGGGGAAGAGCTGACCAGTTACTCCACATCCATTTCACAAAAACATGTCATCAACCTGCTATCATCAAGTGACACTGACCTAATATTACATCACATGGTTTTTGTGAAATGAAAGAACTGGTTATTATAGAGAACTTATCTAAAAATGGCATTAAAGAATCGAGAATTCGAACAAAGTGCATCATCATTTAAAAAGTGTATGTAAATACATACCATGCACACAGCTTCTGACTTCATCATAAGTGACCATTTCTGGTGCTTCCAAATAAGAAAAAAAGAAAATTTGCATAAAGTCTGAAACTTACTGTATGGAGTCAAGGGAACCTGTGAGAGAGACGCTCCTCTCTGGAAGGCCTCCGCTGTCTGGACACACATGTAGAGACATATGTAACAAAGTTCAACAAAAGGAAAACAGAGTAAACTGTAATAAAAATGGAAAGCTGTGGAAAACTGTTTAGGCTAACTCCAAAGAAGTGCAGACAGTACCTGGAGCTATCTGAACCTTGCAACCTGACTCCTGTTGAATCTTATTGATCTGTTCACCTCCACGACCAATGACTGAGAACAAAGAGAGAGCAAGCTGTGTGTTGTTGGTGGGTCACACTGTCACACACATCTGTCTTATGTGACAGAAATAGAGTGGCATCAATATGTTGCTAAACAGAGTTGGGCTGCACTCACTGAGTCCAACCATGCTGTCTGGTACACTGTACTCCTCTGTGGTGGAGGCAGGCCTGACACCATCAGCAAGTGAGGATGAAATATAGGGAAGAAAAGGCAACAAATCAGGCAATAGTAGGCTTTCTAACCGCATTTTCGCTACAATCTCATCAATACAAAATACACAATCAAGTGAAAGCTCTGAGATCTCACCTTTGTTGTGCAAGAGCAGCTAGCTGTGCACCAATAGCTGAGATGGGACATCAACAGAAAGAAACAAAGTGAGAAAGCAGAGCAAGGGAGAGGTGTTGGATTACTGATGGACTGTGAGACACGGACAGAGGGGACACCCGGCCATACAAGGGTAAAGAGGCAAACTGATGAAACAGGAACACTGTACAACTGGAAATCTATATTAAATACTGTCAACTGTGAGTTATTAAGAAAAGAATAGACAACATGAAATAGCAGGATGAACTCACACAGTGCTTTGGCGGAATCCAAGTCACTCTGTGCAGCCATTTTCTTGCTCTCTGGTTCATCTGTAAGGTAAAGAAACGACCGATATCTACTGTAACTGGGTGTCCGTATGACGTGTTTGTGAGGACTGAATACCTTTTGCATCTAAAAGCAAATTGTTTTGACCAAAGCAACATAGAAATTAGGTACATTCTGAGCTGAGCAACAGTTGATCAGGGAGCCGCAGCCACCATACCTGCATCCTCCAGCTGTCGTTTCTGTGCAGTGAAGGGAAAGCCATCTGATGGAGTGCTATTGTTCAGGGGAGGTCCAGCATCGCCCCCGATCTTTGCTGCAATCTGAATCACAAGGGTAAAATTCACCATCACAGTTGAGAAAAACCATGAGTGTTCTACTCTGCCCCTCTTGCATGCCCACATATTAACACTCATGTATAAGCTACATGTACTGTACAGTCTTTAGCAATACCTGCATTACTGTACATTATAGTATGTTACTGTCACTGTAAAGTCTGTATTCAGCACATATTTAACTTTGTGGTCCTATCTTTTTTTTTATTCTCATTATTATTTTATTTAGCAGATAGACTTAATAAAATATAGCATAGTGAAATCTGTAGCATTGTATTCTCCCTTTAGGATTAAAAAAGTAATCTATCTATCTATCTATCTATCTATCTATCTATCTAGGGAGATCAAATACTATAATATGGATATCACAAGACTGGGTACAGTCTTTTACATAGGATTTTAGTTATTATAATACAGTGATGCACTGGTGCCTTACTATCTATCTATATATTTATTTATTTATTGGCCAGCATCACACCTGCATTACTTAACGTTAACACATTTTTTGTGAACCACCCCCACACATCTTAAACTAACTAAACTAGTACCATGACACCGTCTCTTCGTTGATTTAGAATGACGTTAAAACTTCTATTTTGTCTAACGGTATAATGCACAGCACACACTGTGGGTTTGTTGGGGAACACGGGTAGTATTTTAGCTAGCTGATGTATAACCAGCAGTGACATGACGTAACTGGCTTAATTGTACTATAATGAACACCGCTGATTCGGACACATGTGTGAATACAAAACATTAATCCTCGTGTGTAAAACTGTGTCAACCATGTTAGCCCTGAGGCTAACTATTTAGCTAGCCCACCTTCCAAACATGCTCCTGCCTGTCACATCCCTTACCTGCCGGGCCCGCTGCACCGCGTCCGCAAACGCATCTTTTTTGATGCCTCCTGCTCCGTTCCCAAGAGCTGACTGTCCGCCGAGAGGAGTCCCGGATCCGGGTGGCGGCACCGCATTATACTCCGACATACTGACCTAAAGACAGGCGAGGGAAAGGGAACGGACAACGGGGATCAGAGCTGCGCAGGAGTGGGAATCAAAGTCAAGTAACTGACGGGGCAAGAAAAGCGCCGGAGACACGACGGCGGCCGGGAAGGTTCATTCGCGTCCGTATTAGTCTGTGTAACATCATAGTTAAAACCTTGGAGCGGTTGGTAATTATTATTATTATTTATTTAAGAGGAAATGTTACGTTTATAGTATAACAATACAGCAGGGTCACACCTGCAACTTTCACTTGTAAATATGGCCAATTTACATCTACAATATGTTGACATTTCCATTTATATTTTACATAACCTCTATACAATTAATTATTCTATACAGATGTAACATGTTAGGATTGTTAAGTTAACATAATAACACAACTATGTATTTTGACCGTGGTGTCCTGCATAAGCAATTGTACAAGATGTTGCAGGAGAGCATTATTGCCTAAGGTATGTGAACAGGAGTAAACTTACCAGAGGTGGGAACAGTTTGTACATTAACCATTATTTCCATTGATACTGTGGCCTTTCTGAAAGAAACTGACTTAAAAGGCCAAATCAACAGCAGTCTGTTGCAAACATCAGATACATCTGATGGAGTGGGAATCAAACACATGACATGGGGGGTGACTCTGGGACGCCGGAGTTCACTGCCTAACCTCCTGGAGGTGTAGTGGGACTAAGTAGGCGAAACACTGTTGAAGGGAGGTTTCCACCTGATGACCCCCAGAGACGTGTTAGGAATCACTGCTCTTTGGCAGGTATAGAGGCAGATTAGAGCTCCAAGGTTCTTCACTGAGAATGAATCCTCTTTTTGAGCACAAGTATCTTGTGTTTAAATTAACTGTGGTTACTGGTACTGATGTTACTATTGATGATGATGATACCGCCAGTCACCTATAAACAATTTGCTCACGTCAAATGTAATGCGGTCAGACTACACAAATCAATAAGGTAACACATTGATTGGAGAGAATAAAACATTTGAAGACATCACCTTGAGCGCCGGGAAATAGTGGTGGGCATTGTTCACTATTTTTTGACCACAATAGACTGAATAAACCAGATGAATCTAAAAAATGATGGTCAGATGCATAAAAAATGAAAATAATTTCTCCAGAGGTAATTTTACTGTATGAAAGCATAGGCTGGCACCAATTCAATGCACCGCCACTTGCTGTTTGCACCCCCCTTGTGTGTTCTGAAGAGCTTCTGTAAGAGTGAATTTCTCCATTGTGAGATTAAGAAAGTTTTAATCTAATCTAATCTAATCTCTAATGTAAAAGCAAAAACAAACACAGAAAACTGAAAACAGTTCACAGTTTTTTTTGTTAACATTGTAAGTTATTTCCCCTCATGTAAAGATCATGTGTTAATACAAAGTTCATATTTGTGAGTGAATATCAGTAAAAATGTCGTGTTGAATTGGCGCAGCCAGTAGAGGTAGCTGTCACTTTTTGGTCTACATTAAATGCGACACCACACGCCATCTTTGTTATGGGCGACCGACGTCAGGCGATGACGGAAGCATTTTCTGTTCCTGTGATTGGTGGAATTCAGTCATGCCAAAGGTCGCGTATATTTGGCGCTCTTCATTCACGTCCAGTCTGGCGCGTTTTTGAAAGCGCAACATACGCTTAGAAACATGTATTTTGAATTCGTAGTTGGAGTAATTCGGAACATATCGGCGTAACGTTTTTCACTTTATTTTGTATTTCCGTGGCTGACAAGTGGAGGATGTATGGACCACTTTTGGGACCGGTGAGGAGCGGGACTGCTCTGAGAGTAGCATCTAGCGAAATCTGCTAGCTTGTTGTTATACAGTGAAATTTATGTGTGGTGGCAACAGACAGCTCTCCCCCTCACACAATGAACTTTGCCTCTTGTTCATTCGCACACACGGGCAAGTGAATAAGCCAAGTCTCTGAAGTTGTAACGTAACCGATTCAGCATTAACGGTGAGTGTTTTCCTGGACTGTTGTTTTTCTGGTTGCCCGTCTGTCATAATGCACACGAAGTGTAAGCGATATTGGGCGCCATGTCAGCAACAGTATAAACTTTTATCCTACCTACTGTCCCTGACCTATATGGGAAATTGTATAAATCTGCCATTTATCGACTCCACCAGAACACTTGTTACAATAAATGGGAGTAATGCTGTTTCACAGTAATCCTTTTTTACATTCTTAGGGACATTTGCTTGTTTAAAACATTCTGAGACAAGGTTGTGTTTTTAACTCAATTGTTGAAGCATGAAAACGTTTATTATAGAACGTTAAGTGGTTATTTGCACGTGCATAGGGCCTTGTGCCAGGTATCCTGCCTTCCCTGAAGATAATTGTTACAGAAATGTTGCCTTAATTCAATGGTTCTCTTAAAGAGCGACAGGAAAGATGGGGAGACAAAGGTGAAGGTGACAAAGCTTCCCAGCAATTGATCCGGTGGTTAGACAACTGAACCACCGATTAATCTTTTAGTGATTTACTGCTCTTTCAGAACTCAGTGTGCATGATGATATGTCCTTTTGCTTTAGATCTTTTCAGATGATGGCTGGTGTTGTGGCTATGGCATCTGTCATTGAGGACTTTGACACTCAGGTATTTCTGTCATAGTGATTTGGGCTATTTATATCATGCAGAAGCTGTTACAGAAGTGTTTTTCTTCAATGATAAGCATTCTCATAATACTTTGTCACTCCTTTAACAGCCTTGCAAGAAATCTCGCAAAAATGGTGGCAGTCCTGTGGTCAAGACAATCACAAACTATTTCTCACCTGTGCCCAAGCCTGTGGAGAAACCCTTTTCTCCTCCCCGCACCAACAACATTATGGACTACTTTAGCCGAAAGGCCCCGTCCTCCAAAGAAAAGACCAGATCACCAGAACAGTCAAAAGAGAACCGTCAGCTTGCAGAAAAACAGACCAGCTCAGAGGTGGCTGTGAAACAGCCATCTCAGAAACGGACTAGAAAGGCCAGCAAAGCTGTAAGGAAACTTGTGGAGGCTGACACTGTTGGCTCCACAGCGGAGGAGAACTGCCTGATCCTAGACGAACCAGATGATAACAGGGACTCAGCAGAAGCAATAAGGAGCTGTGGTGTTTTTGGCAGTGATCCAGCCTCCCTGCTGGTCCAGCTTAGTGCTGAGGCTTGTGTTACTGTGGGAAAGGAAGAGAGGAATCCAACTAAGACTGTCAGTGAAAAAGCTGACCATCACGAAGATGCTTCTAAATGCGAAAACAATGTCAAACTTCAACCAGAAGTGAAGAGTATTGAATTATCTCCAATTGTACCTTCAAAATATAAAGAAAAACCGGTTAAAACTGTGGCACGAAATTCTCGAAAGAAACAGCAACAGGAGGCAAAGCATACAGAACCAGAGGAGAAAGAAATCGAGAGTTCATTGTGTGATGTTAGTATGGAGGTCAATGTGGATGAGGCCTCTCAGTTAAACAGCAGCACAGTCACAGTCTCTTTCGAAGAATTTGTGAGGAGTCAGAGCCAGGACAGGGATGAAGATGACATAGATGAACAGGGCAAAGAAAATGAAAGTAAAATCACAACAGAGGCAGAAGAAATTGACATTAATCAGTTGAACAACCTTAAAGCTGAAGAAAATGAAGCTTGTAAGGAGCCACCTCTCCAAGTCTCACCCCGCACTGTCACCATCCAGGCTGAAGTGCATGTAGCCTCACCCAAACAGGAAGCCAAGGCAGTTGGAAAGTTAGCTTCTATGTTTAATAGGAGAAAAGGGGCAATGAGCCCTTTAGAAGGAGTATTATCTCCCCATATAGAGGCTGGACACAAACCTCCTTCTACCTCTGTGACTGCCAAGCGGAAATCCAATGTGGTTCTTCAAGAGGAAGATCTAGAGCTGGCTGTGCTTGAGAGTGAATCCACGCCCAAGTGCAGTGAGGCAGAGAGGAAGCACTTCATGGCTGCCTTCAAACAGCCCAGTCTGGATGGATCTAAAAACAAGCCTGGCAAGAGCCAGGGCAAGCAGAAGCAACAGGAAGAGAAGGTTTTGGATGATGCAAACAAAGCTGCTGATGAGGACACTGTAATTCCACCCTCCGTTGAGCAGGTCCCTGCGTCCTCTCAGGAAAACAAAGTAGCTAAAAAGAAACTCGCAAGAAAAGGCAAAAAAAGAGCTAAAGAAGAAAAGGAGGCAGTCACCACTCCACCTGCTGCTACTACTGTGGAAGAAACAGTAGCCACAATTGTTGAGGCTGATGATAAAAGGGAGGAGCCTCCTGTAACCTCAACTCCATCTGTCCTAGTGGTGAGGAGGTCCAGAAGAGAGGCTGTAGTCAGGCAAGCGATCCCACCAACTCTTGACAGAAAAACCAGGGAACACGATTCAAAGGATGTTACTGCTGCTTTACCTGATGGCAGTCCTGTAAATATGTCCACCCCAAAGATTCGCAAGTCCAAACATGGAGTCTTCGTAGCAGAGATGGTGTGCCCACCTGACACAAAGCAAAGTCCAATCAGGTGATATATCCACATTATATTATTCATGTTTCTTAATACTACTACACAGTCACTGAAAACACTATGGATGCATTTATATACTTGGCCAGTTTATTAGGTAGACCTATCCGAAATAATACAGTCTTATAAGTATTACAGCCCTGGAATAAATCCACCCTTCATGAAGGTTATAATGTCCATTTTTTGGTTCAGACTGATTCAACTTTATCATAATTTTTGGGGATGTAGTTTGTGGTGCGATTGCCCATGTTTTTCATGTTCTAATCCAAATGTTTTCTTTTTCATAAGGATTAAATTTACTAGAGTCCATAAAAATATTTCCATGACCAAGCCTGAAGGTGGAAGTGGCATAAACAATTCTTTGACTACTAAAGTGAGTATGATATATTTCACAGATTGGACACTTTCTAAATTTAATGAATTGGTTTTGACTTGACAAAGAACATATTTAAATATCAAAATGATGGGCTGAAGATGATGAAATACTCATTCATACTCTCACTTTGATATCTTTTTCAGACATCAGATGACACTAAAAAAAGGAAACAAGCAAAGAAACTGGTGGAGAAAGCCAAAGTGATTCAGCAGAGTAAAAAAGCTGCTGTCAAGGAGAAGGGCACCTTAAGGCGTTCTGCACGAGCGGAGGCTTCTGCCAAGAAGAGCTACTGTGAAGATGAGGTACAGTTAAAGGCCAACAAAATAGATAAATCCCAATTTTCACAGTGTTGGAAAAGAGTGAATGGATTGGTAAAGTTGCTGAGGGCCATTATGTTGGTGACATGAACATGAGCTCAGTCCTGCAGTCCATTTCTTCTTGCCTGTCATCCAAAAGTGGATCCATAAAAATATTTTAGCAACAAAATAACGCACAGCGTTTTACATGTTTACGATATAATAAAGCATCTTTTGTGTAACTGTGATTCTCTTCATAGATCTTTTATTATCTAGCAACCTTGTCATAGACGTAGACACTATTCTAACATGCACAATTTATAGTTCATATTCAGTTTGTTTGAGTGGTCCGGTAAACTCACTGAAATGCAAGTGTACACAGTCCGTCCTCAAGTACCTCAAGCAGCTTAATATAGCGTGATGAAGAATAAGTGTTTCATTCCTGTTTGCACCGGATATGATGAAACCAGCTCCAGATCAGTGTCTATGGAGTGCTGTAAAGGCCTTCAAAATTGACCACAGTAACCAATTCAAAGATTGTTAGGGATGTGGCAATTGTTCAGGTTTTGAAATTGATAAAATCTGAACACTTTTCAACCCTAAGACATAAACACAAGGGACCTCCACAATGGCCCATTGGCCACCTTCATATAAATATTGACAAAAACTAATTGGTGTATTCATTCATTTTTTTCCTCACTATGTGGTTTGTTTTGTCAGGATTCTGTCATCTGTCTGGAAGAGGACCCGACTGCCACTCCTCAGACAGCACCACAAAAGAGTAAACCCCAGAAGTCTTTACGCAGTCTAAATGATGTTCTGGGAAAAGCCATACCTGTTGGCAAAGAAACCAAGACTATCCCTGGTAGTCTGCCCCACTCCTAAATCACCTAACAGTTGAGCATTTGTTTGATATCTCATCTAATGAAGCTGTATTTTCTTTGTCACAGGCTCCAAAGTGGCCTTGCTGGGCCAAGAAAAGACTGCTCGGAAGGTGTCTGCAGTGATTTCCATCTTTGATGAGGGCAGCCGTGAGGGCTCTGAAAACTCCCAGGATGATGAGCAGTTCAGGGCACGCAGAGAGTTCTTGAAGAGTGGTCTACCCGAGTCCTTTAGGAAACAGATAGCCAGGACGACTGCCACCAGGGAGGCGTACTCTCTCTCCTCTTCCTCCTTTCAAACAGTTATACACACGAAGCAGCCACCAAACGGTAGGCTGTTCCTTCAGTTGCAATATTAAAGTGATGTACACTTGAAAGCATTGATAATCCAGTTATATAATATACATTATTATGAAATGAGCCATTCTGCATAATGTGCTTTTGTACTGTTGGTACTTAAAATGTATTGGGGATGCTAATACTTTTGTACTTGCATGAAACTTTGCATTTCATTACTTTGACTTTGTAACAAGAGTTTTTCTACAGTGTTCAATTGCTGTTTTAACTTAAGTAAACAATATCAGTACCTTACCCACCACTGTCATCTAATAGGGTTAGTCAAATGCTGAAGTTTTTTTTATTTTTTGTGATGAAGGAGTGGTAGGTACTGAGAAATCAAGAGGCACGAGAAGCCGGTAAAACTTGACTTTGTCGTGTACTGACAGATTGCCCTCTTTGGAGTCTACTGTGGCCTGAGTCTTCATTACTGCGTCATCTGAAAGAGCTTTGGTGCCAAACATCCAACCCACTTCCATCTGTTAGTGGCTCCCTTTGTATGACGACTGAACCAGCACATAGAGCCTTTTGTGAACGGGTATGTTCAAATTCCTGTCAAGACTTTATTCTCCTAGCACCTGTTCAGGTCAACTCCAGACCAAGGCATGTCGGCTTGTTGGGGAATTGGTTGCATGTTAAGCTCGATTGATATTTCAAAACACATTTATCTAGAGCTGTTACCTGTCTGCTAGTAAAGCTATGTTCTCAAAAGGCTTATAAAAACAAAGTCTGCATAAAATCACACAGTTATTGCTTATTCCTGTCTAATTTGTTTGAGTTTTTTTGTGCAGTTTGTGGTTGGTAGTGCACTTTGAAATAAAAAAGCTTTTTTCCCGTGGAGCAATAGTGGGTTCTAACAGCAGACTCAGTATTTAATAATGGTGTTTCTCCTTTTGAAGGGTTCTGGTTGGAGGCCTGAGATCACTGAAAGTGTTCGTCAGCTTCTGATGGAGGAGATCAGCACCTCCAACCCTCTTTTCCCTGTTCAGATGTTCATCACTCGCTTCCTGAAGAGACGTGCTGACCACCAGCAGCAGCACACAGCCTCGGGTCAGTCTTACTGCACTGAAACAAAAGTAGATATATTGTATTGCAAAGCACCAGGTTGCAGTAACAGTTTACTGTAGGCTGTTAGTAAGCTTGACTTGACTGTATTCAGCATTTACCCTATATTTGTTTGCGTTTTTATTTTCAGCATCAGTGGCAGGTTACCCTCTAGGACCAGAGGATGTAACCAGACTCACCAGCACCACACTACCAGCAGAACAAGGAGGAGGAAAGAGGAAGAGGATGGATGATGAAGGGGAAATGACAGTGAAGGTGGCTAAGAAACAACGGACCATTTCGTCAGAAGAGAAAATTTCCACAGCTGAGCCTGAGCCAACAAAAAGGGGAGGGCGTACGAGACGAACTCGGAGATCCACGCTGGAGGAGGAGGAGAATGAGAAAGCCAAGCCTTCCGTCAAAGTTGCTCCCATCCCGTCTGAAGATGACTGTGTGGTTGTTCATGATGACTTACTTTTAGGAGAAGACACTGGAAAAGGTATTGAATTGTGTGGTTTAAATCACACAATTTTATTTTATTTATTTTTTATTGTAACACTATTTAAACTGGGGTCAAAGGATAATGTATCATCCTATTAGGAACCTGGCATGATGACATGAGATGTTTTTTAAACTTATCCTCCAGTATTTGCTTTTGTTGCGTAAGTGTCTTCATCAATGCCGCACCTGATTGGCTCTGGTAGTGAAGTGTGGACAAACTGAAAATAAAAAGATTTAGTGCTTGAAGTAAAGTACTATCAATAGAGCTGCTGTCATTGACTCCACCACAATAATGTGTAATTATCTTAAACGCCACCCACGTGAAGAAAACACCTACCAAGCTGGCATAACAACTAACATACAACATCCTCAATAATATGTTAGAAAGAGATCACTGGTGCTATCACGCATGTTAAAATACACGTTTTCTAAATCAGGTAATTTGGTGTTTATAAACCTCAGTGGCTCTGATATGTTTTGCCATGTAACAAATATTTAAAGCCTCAAACTCAGTCTCTAGTTTGTTCAACAGATGTGAAGGAGGATGTGTTATGGACAGACAAATATCAACCCCAGCACTCCAGCGACATCATCGGCAACACTGCCTCAGTCAGGAGGCTGCACAGGTGAAGAACTAAAATTGTTTTAATTTCACTAAACCTTTATAAAATCAATGGCCAGTGTATTTGCTTTATACTGTATCTCTTAAATGGTATAAGTTCATTATGCAAATGTACACAACATATCAGGAACATGGAAGTGAATTATTTATTTATTTATTTATTATTAATGTTTTAATTTTTATTTTTTTTGGGTTCAGCTGGCTGAAGGAATGGAAACTCCGTGCAGACCGTGAAGAGAGAAAAAAGCTAAAAGACAAGAAACAAGAGGAAGACAGCAATGGTGGGACATTAGAAAAATACAGATCTTTTTTCTCTCCATAACTTCTTTTGTTCACTTGAAGGGTTCACTCTTGTGTTTGTTTTGACTGCATGGTGGCTCTTTGTGTTCAGACTCAGACTGGGACTGTGGAGAAGAGGGCTCCCAGGATGGGGAGGACATGTGTAATACAATGCTCATCACAGGACCCACTGGAGTTGGAAAGACAGCTGCAGTCTATGCCTGTGCCCAGGAGCTTGGCTTTAAGGTACAAATGCTTCAAGGTACACATCTGTGACATTTGTGTAGGAGTTAGTGTCCTCATTTTCTAACTTCCCTCTGATCTCTCAAGGTGTTTGAGGTGAATGCTTCTTCTCAGCGGAGTGGTCGTCTAATTCTGTCCCAGCTGAAGGAAGCCACTCAGTCACACCAGGTGGACAGTCAGGGGGTCAACGCCCACAAACCCACCTACTTCAACAGTTACGGCACAAGCTGCAGCGCTGGCACTCTCCGGCCTGGAGCCTCTCCCAGTATGTACAGAGCTGACACTGAGAGCACTGTTTCTGAGTTTCTGGCTTGTGAGAGGGTCTGTTTAATGCAGATTTTGTATGTGGTTGGATTTGCATACAGTAGGAATATTACAAGAGGAACGCAGACTGTTGCAAATTGATTGTGGATTGTTTTCTTCATCTTCCAGGAAAGGTAAACTCTCCTCGAAGGGTGGTTTCATCTCCCAGGAAACATCCCCAGTCCCCAAGAGGTGCTAAAAGAGGAGGCTTGGCCCCCACCTCTTTAGCTAACTTCTTCAAAATGGGGCGACCCACCAACAAGGAGACACCTAACACTAAGAAGACTGAACAAGCAGGTAAATCCACCTTCAATGTGTCGATTTGTTTATTAAAATGATAATGTTACCTTCATGAAAAGTTTCTATCTGGACTTTAATAGTAAGTGTTTTGCTATTTTCGTCTGTCTCCCTCATCTCTTTCTATAGCTGCTTTCAAGAAAGTCATAAAAGCAAAAGAGTGTGCCAGTAAGCATAAAGACCCTGCAGTCAGATCACCAACAGACAAAACCAATGAAGAGCAAAGCAAGAAGACAGCCACCTCGCTTATCCTGTTTGAAGAAGTTGATGTTATTTTTGACGATGACTCAGGGTTTCTAGCTGCCATCAAGACATTTATGACCACTACCAAGAGGCCGGTCATCCTCACTACCAGTGGTGAGTCGAAAGTGGAAAGTCAAAGGCAATAACTTGCAGTTTGGTCGTGTTGAATGTATTTGCTTTATATACTTTATTATCTGTGTCTGGTCTTGTGTGTTTAAATCAAATCTTGTATGTTTTATAGATCCTGCTTTCAGCACCATGTTCGATGGCAACTTTGAAGAGATCCTTTTCAAAACACCTTCATTGGTGAGTGGACAATTTCTTAATGTACATTTTTCACTGTTCTGCCTTCCACTCGTACATGGGTCTGTGCATTTTGGTCTTAAGTCCACACACAAATGCAGTTTTTAGGTACAGAAAAAGGAGCTTTTGGGAAACTCAGAGGAAAAACACAGTTTTTAAAAAAATACCTGTTTATGAGTGGACTAGGCCTGCCACCGTATTCACTGAATGGGTTGTGGCTCAGTTGTCAAGTAAATCTTTAGTCATCAGTCAGTTTTGTCCTTCTCTCCCTGCTGCAGCTGGATGTGAGCAGCTTCCTGCAGCTGTTATGTCTGGCAGAGGACATGAGGACAGACCAATGGGACGTCAACTCTCTGCTTAGACTCAATGGCTGTGATATCAGGCAGAGTTTACTGCAGCTGCAGTTCTGGACTCGCAGCGGAGGAGGCCACTACGTAACCAGGCCATTGATACACACTGGCAAGAATGGTAAAGAGATGAGCTGGAGGAAGTGTATGAAGAAGTTGGAATAGTAATGTTGTCAGTTTTTCTTTATTTTATGTTTGTAAATGTCAATAATTTGGTCTTTTTTATCATCTGAGAAACATTTTTAAAACCAAACAATTTCTTTTGCCTGTTGACCTGGAGAAAGATATTCATGTCTTTATTTCAGTCCATTAGAATTACCTGTAACTTGAGAAATTGTGCAACTATAATAACACAAACATTGTCTGCATTTAGTCAAAAATGCAGCTTTTAACTGGAATCATGAGAACAAAACACATTTCCCCAATTTTAGCATCCATTTGTTTGCTTAGCATTGCTTCCAGAATAGAGTTAAAAATTTTACTAATCGCTCTCAAAGTATTAAACGGATTACATCTCTGACTTGCTAGAACCATAAAACAAAGGCACAGAGCAGAAAAGACTATCTGCACAGCTATATACAGCTACATCACCTAAAATGCACCTTTTTTAAACTAGATGATTTTTAGAGCCCCAAGACTATATTATATTGATTATTTTGTCATATCTGGTTTTACTTTTTATTGTATATTTTTATTATGATCTCATGTCTGTTTTATCATTATTTAAAGCACTTTGTAACTGCTACTATTATAACAGACCATTAACCTAAATGGTATTTTCCCCTATTTTTAAAAAAAGTTGAACTGAAGTCAGAGACTGAAGAGGCAGCCGCCATGTCTGTGTGTGCAGTGACTGCCCCAGCCACCCTCCCTCCCTGTGACACCGGCTGCACTGACAGCATGCTGGGCCTGCTGAATGTTGAACCTGAGAGAGATGTTTGGGAGCTGCTCAGGGTAAACTCTTCATTTACCACATACGCTCACAGTGTGTATGGTTGTTTTTTCTTTGTTGATTCATATATTACTTGATTTAAGATATGCACGGGTATGTGTTCTCAACAGAGCCGGAGTCCAGTGAAGGAGGCGTTATGCTGGGAGCTACTGACAAACAGCAGGCGTCAAGGAGTCGACCTGCTCTATTCCAATATGGAGACACTCTTGCATCTACCACTCACACAATTGACTACCTCCACCTACAAACCTGAGCAATCTGTTTCTGTGTCACAAGACCATCCTTCTGTTAATCCAAAAGAGCTGCCGTCCACCTGTCTGCAGTTTGACATGCTGCCATCCCATGCCAGGTTATTGCACACAGCAGAATCAGCAGATTGCTCAGACGATTGCAGTCCTGTCAAAATGTCAAACACAATGAGAAAGACCAAGAAGCGGCACTGTCTCCCTGACCAGGATGGAATGCACTCTGATTCGGACTCAGAAGACGGTTTTCTGTCTCTTTGCAAGCCACAGGTTGCTCCTCAGGCGAAGGAGGAAGTCAGAGAGAGTGTAGTTTCACAGACAGTGAAGAGGAAGCCACTGACTCCTGAGGAGCGGCTAAAAAGTGTCCCAGTCTTCCAGTGTCTAGAATCAATAGCTGACTTCTTAGACAACATGTCCTACATGGACTCCTCCTTGCCTACTCGTCCAGCAGGTGGTGACAATCACAGAATGTTACCAGTTGGTGCAGTGGTGAAAGATGGGATGACAGATGAGCCGAGGGTTGAAATTGATGGAGGGAGCTGGGTGAGAGGAGAGTGTTCCTTGGAGATCCCGGCTGCTGTGGAGGCTATGAGCTTCCACAAGTGTAGGGTTTCAGTAGCGGAGGCCTGGGACAAAGCACAACAACTAGAAGGTGAGCTGGGAAAGGAGGCAGCAGCAGAGCTTACCCTCCCTGTTGCCGCCCATCGAAAAGGTTACAGCTTCACTCAGGATGCGCCCTGTCAACCACAGTGAGTCTTACTTATCTTTCTTTACATAATACTATCAACTTCCTGCACTGTAACCCAGTCAGCATGATATTGGTCACAGAACGAATGAATTATAACCATGACCAGTTCAGAAAGAGTTAAATCAGTTCAAAGAAAGGTAATGCATTTTGATATGTTTCAGGCGGGTCCAGCGGAGGAGAGAAGTGATGGAGAGTCTGACGTTCAGAGGAGTGTTTGGTACTCTGGGCAACAGACCAGCAGCTGCTTTGGACTACTTGCCAGCCTTACGCACCATCTGCAGATCAGAGCAGCTTAAGGAGCAGGGCAAGGTTAAACGAAGGTGAGCATGCACGACACCATAGTTAGTTTTTCAGTTGGTCAGCTGGAGATCTTGGTTTAAACAGGGGGTAGGATGTGGGTATGTGCCTCATTACAGGCACTGCATTTTGTTTTTGTGTTAACGCTAAGCTACTAACTTATTAAAGTTTAAGCTGAGTTACAATTGTGTGCAACTTAAGTCTGTTGGAATGGGTCTGCAAAAAACAGCTGTTTTTCCTTCTCCAGGTTCCTGCACTACCTCGACGCAATCCACGTGGGTCTTGGAAAGAGCACTCTACAGCACCTTGCTGAAGATTTCCCCTAAACCATAGAGAAGATCAGATGTGTCCTCCATGATCACACAGAGGCCTTAAACAAAAACTCTCCTTAGAGTAGTCACACTTTTAAGGTCCATAAGGTTTGGCTATTAAATTGGAAGAAGGACCACATTTACAGGTTGTGTTGTGGCATAAGGACAAATCATCAGGCAACAGTATAAATCAGTGTTGCCTGGTGTCTCTTAATGTTCCTGACCTTGGCATGAGATGAGGTGTCTAGCCGGTCAGAGGTGTGCGCACACGAAGGACTCGGGTGAAGCTTCCACGTATTTCATCAAATACGGAAATGACGGAATCACTGAACCAGAAATGGTGTTCTCACCTACAGGGCACAAAGCTAACTAACCTCAAATGTTCTCTGATTCAGCACATATTTTGGTGCTTTCAAAGAATGCACTAAAGATGACTATTTTATATGATTTTTGTAATATTTAGCTGTGCTGGAGTGTGCAGTTTTTTGTTGTTTTTTGTACAGTAGTGTTTAATACTTTGAAGTTACATGTATCAATATGCTTTGCATTTTGCAAAGTGCTTTTATCAAGTAGACATTGCTTTTTAGGAGCACATATATATCATTAATGATTTGAACATGTAAAATAGAATTTGCCTCTGTATTTGTAAAGGCTGTGTGTACATTATCATTCTCTTCACGAAGTACTGTTGAAGCACCTGGGATCTTGTTTCTGTTCATCAAAGGCAGACAGGTTTTGACTCGCATTCACATTGTTCACTTTTTTTACATTTGGTCTTTTCTTTTGGTATTGATTATTCAGCCTTATTCACAGTGGGTTTTGTTGTGACCAAATAAAGGTTTATCACATCCAAATAAATAAAATGTCTCACCGTTTATGTGCTAATTTCCAGAGAAGTGTCCATCCTGACCTCAGTGTGATTGACGGACTCATGATATTTTGCAGAACATGATGGTGGTTTGCGGTGAGTGCATTGTAAATACCTTTGCCGTTGCACTGTGGTTAGACTGGTTTCAGGTTGGGTTGTCATCAAAGGCGTGAATGATTACCTCGTCAGCGCTTGTATTTGAAACCCTGTGGACCAAACACGACTCATTGTTTCCTACCGTGCAGCTGGAGAGGGAGGTCCCGCGCCTGCTTTGTGTTGTGACATCCAAAACTCACAAGTTCCAGTTTTCAAATGGACATTTTGTCGGTTTCATTACGCGCGTGTGAAGCTATGCGACCACCATGTTTCGTGTCCACAGTGGGATACATCACCGTGTGAGAAGAGAGACTTTGTTCCGCAATGGCGAACCGTGAACGCAACAAAAAGATCTTACTGGAACTCGTGAAGCAGGCGGACAACAGCCGGTGCGCTGACTGCGGCGCTCCCGGTAAGCAATGTGTCTGGTACTGGTCATGTAAAACAAAGTTTATGCGGTAAAATTGCATTACAAGTAGCTTATTTCAAATGTGCTTTGTCAGAAACTCTCGTACATCATTTTTAGTGGCGTGAATATAATCTTAAATTCATAAGATTTGGTATCAAAATCAAAGAGTTGTTTTTAATGTGATTTATAAAGTTTAAGATTTGTTTTGCTAATGATCAGCTGGTTCAATACACTTTTATTACTATTAATAATAATTTGATATGAAAATTAACTTATATGATGCATGATATTAACCTGTGTGATAAATGCATGATAAATGAAGGCAACTGTGACAAAATGTAGTTTTAAGGTGATATTATGCTCTCATGGTCTATATTCCTAAATTATCTCTTTGTTACTCCAAGTACACTTAGAAACTTGGACTTTATAATATTCCAGCATAGGAATACAGTGTACAAGGCGAATGGGAGGGAGAGGGGTTTAAGTAGGGGCCCACTTGCAGGGTAACCTGGTCTTGAGTGCAAAGTGTTGCATTTGAGTCCCTCCTCTTCTGTACACCTCAGATCCAGACTGGGCATCCTATAAGCTGGGTGTGTTTGTGTGTCTGAACTGCTCTGGCATCCACCGCAGCCTGTCCAGTCGGGTCAAATCCATAAAGCTGGACTTCTGGGAGGATGACCTGATGGAGGTACGGAAAACTGTTTCATGTTATTATTGCTATAATAACATATTAGTTATTTGGGTAGAAGGACGAATTGGCTGTGCCCATATATAATCTTTATGTGTGTCGTTTTGGCACCCTTGCAGTTCATGAAAACCAATGGCAATGCCAGCGCTCGAGCTTTGTATGAGAAAGCTGTTCCACCGTACTACTATCGGCCTCAGGAAAATGACTGTGTGTAAGTATTTTTACAGAATCTTGACATTCATCAGAAAACTGTGTTTGTGACTGGCTCATGTCTTCATGTTGGAATGTTTGTTTCTCACAGTCACAGAGTGCTGACCAGGCAGTGGCTCAAAAAATAGACAGAAGTGCAACTACTGACTGTAGAAGTGAAACATGGATGAATTTGTCCAACTGGATCAAAGCGTTGACTAGCTGTTGTAGAACAGTTTTGCCTGTCTAAGAATATTAATAAGTTTGCTGTTGAACCACAGTGTTTTAAGGGAGCAGTGGATTCGGGCCAAATATGAAAGGATGGAATTCACAGGAGAAACCAAGTATCCACCCATTTCATATACCACAGGTGATGTTTTCTAACACATGTATACTCTGTAATTTCTACTTATCTACTGTAGAACATACGTATTCATTAGCCAGTTGGTGTAAAACGAATATGAGCGTTATGGTTCCTCATACACATACAGAACTGTGCAAGAAAAACCTGTTCTTTGAATGACGAAACAGGAAGTGAAAACCGGCTGGGTTGTCACCCTTTGCAAAAGGGTTAAGGCTTATGGCTACGTTTAGCCATGCAGCCAAAAACATACTATTTTTCAGTAAGACCTGTATGTATTGAAGCACCTTTGAGTTATTGGATTTCTTGAATTGAATCCAGGGTTCTATGAAGGGATGCTGTGGAAGAAAGGGAAAGAGAACACACATTTTCTGAAGAGGAAGTTTGTGCTGTCAGAGAGAGAATTTACCCTGACTTACTACAACAAGGAAAATGTGAGTTCCCTGCAGCTCTTTCACAGTTGAACTGCACTGACATGAAATAACACTGAGTTTTTTAAACAATGTGAATGTGGAGTTGATATTAATGTGTCTTAAGTGTGTGATGTAAAGGCATGTGTATTGCTTTGATTTGATCTCTTTTCTCTGTAACTTACAAGAGTTTTAACTGCCTTTAGTTCCCTCCTCATATCAAAAATTCCAGTGTTAGTTAATCATTGGTGCTTTTTGCTCTGCAGAGACATAAACTGAAAAAAAGGAAAACAAGACTAAGAGCCTCTAGCCATGTCATGTTAGGCACAGTGATGTTTTGAGCTAAATGCTAATGTCGGCATGCAAACATGTACATGTGGACAATGCAGGCATGATGATTTTGGCAGGTATAATGTTTACCACGTTCGTCATCTTAGTCTAGGTAGTTTAGCGATCCTAACATTTGCTAATTAGCACTGAACACCTAATGATGCCACTAAAGGAAAGCTCAGTGGATCACCAAAATGTATACAGCTCATCCTCTGGGGCCCATGAATGTCTGTACTGAAGTCCACGAGAGTCCATCCAGTAGTTGTCCAGACATTGCAATAACAACTGTTAAATGCTGGTAGCTCAAGGGATCAGTCATTAAGATTCATCCTCTGAGGACCATGGATGTCTGCACCAAATTTCAGGGCAATCCATCTGATAGTTTTTTTTTTTTGTTGTTGTTTTTGAGTTATTTCAGTTTAGACCAAAGTGGTGGACAAACTGACATTGTCATCCAATGAATGAATTTACAAACAGCAGCATGCTAATTAAAACCATCAATATACATATACATATTGGTGTTCTAGGAATCCAAAGGCCCTAAAGCTGTGATCTCTATCAAGGACCTAAACGCCACCTTTCAGCCTGAGAAAATTGGTCATCCTCATGGGCTGCAGATCACCTACCAAGATGACGATCATACCAGGAGCCTCTATGTTTATCATGAGAGTCCTGAGGTGGGACTTCACGATCAACCAAAGTATAACAGTAACAGTAACCAGCAGTTGTTATACTGAATGTCATACAGTATTTTGGTGCTATGGAGAAGCTCAGGGTCTCTTCTTCTCCTCTAGGAAATAGTCACGTGGTACAACGTCATCCGTGCTGCTCGCTATGCATACCTGAAAACGGCGTACCCAACTGGAAGCGACGAAGAAGTAGGCAGCAAACCAAATAAACTGACAAAATGTTTGGTCATATTCACCTTTAAGTAACTCCTAGATGTTCAAAATACACTCTAAACAGACAACATAAGAACAACACGCATTTATTCAGGGAGCTTTCACTTTCAGTCATCAGAAATAGGAACAGGAACTTGCCTGTTTTCACTTTTATGTTTTCAAGCTCAATACAGTGTGCCTTCGTCTCTTTGTCAGCTGATACCAAAGATAACAAGAACCTACCTCAAAGAAGGATACATGGAAAAGACAGGGCCATTGGTAAGTTATTAAACAACAAAAAGTTTAACATATACAGAAACATGTTCTTACTTTATTTGCACAATTATGTATGAAATGTTTACTGCAACTTTTCATGGAAAATGTTAAATGTGTTTTTTTCTTAACAGCAGAAGGAGCCATTCAAGAAGAGGTGGTTTATTTTGGACTCGGAAAACAGGAAGTTGTTCTATTTCAAAGGCCAGTTGGTGAGGACAAAACCTCTTCTCCTTTTAACCCAATTCTCAACACTGCTGTAATGATTTGTCAGTGTTTGTCAAGCACTTATTGTGTTTCATTGTTATGTGTGAATGTAGGATGCGGAGGAGTTAGGGGTCATATTCATTGGTACAGAGAGCAATGGTTACTCTGTGAGGGAGTGTATCCCAACGCATGCTCGGGGAAACAAGTGGAAGTGTGGTGTTATGGTGGAGACGCCGGAGCGACAATTTGTCTTCATGTGTGAGGAGGAGAGGGAGCAGAGAGAGTGGCTGGATGCCCTCAGACAGGTCCTTCACAGGCCCATGGCACCGCAGGATTATACCAGTAAGCAAGCCTAGAAAATAGTCAGAACATGTCAATGTATAGTGCAGATATCTAAGCGCTTTCTAATATCCCCCACACACAACCGCATACTAGTCATTCCTGTAATGTGAAAGCCTTTTTTTCCATATTTCTGAGACCAGTTCTTACAACACTAAGAGTCTGTAGAGTCTGTAACAGCAAGCTAACATGCTTGCCATGAAAATGCTGACATAATGATATTAAACTGGTATGATGTTAACCCTGTTCACCATCGTAGTTTAGCATGTTCGCATGTGACATTTGCTAATAAGCATCAAACACAAAATTGAGGAAAAGCCAGGGTAACATGGAAGTCAGAAGGATTCATCATTTTGGGTAATTTATGGTAATCCATCCAATAATTGTTGAGGTATTTCACTTTTGACCAATGTGGAGGACTGAGCAGTGGATAGATTGACGTTGCTCATCTATAGAGCCATGCCACGAGCATGCCTAATGAGAAAAAAGCAAGGTTACTGAGTTGTCTGGGTTATCTGCTCCAGATTTTCTCTGTCTACTATTCACCTGTACTCACGTATGTTCATACTGGCACAAACCTGTACCCAACTCCACACAAAGTTGTCATACTCAACCACTGAATTATGTGTGACCCTACTCTACTCTTGTGTCTCATTCCAGTTGAAGCCAGCATCAAGTATAAAAAATGAACTCCAGAGAGGTCTATCAACAGGATGATAGGGAGAAGAACACTGTGCTTGAAAACACGAAGAGGTACTGCAAGAACTACTGCAAGCAACCCGAACTATGACTCTAACAATGCTCTGTACCACAGTGTGGATTAAAGACTTCCATCCACCTCCTTTGACACCAGATCTGATGTTCAGTCTTAGTCTTCAGAAAGTATTGCATCATTATGTAAAATCACTCCTCTGACCATAAACCACTGTCACAATATCAGCACTGTTGTAATAGAAGATTACAAACATTGCATATCATCATGGTGTATTTATGATGTTTCTTCTTTTTTTGAATTTTAAATTTCTGAATGAACAAGCTTATAATTTTACCTTTTGTACTAAACATGTTTCACTATGCCCAAAAAGAAAAAATACTTTTTAAAAAAATGCTGTTTAATTCATAGATTACATGTGGGGTATGTGTTGGATAAAACTTTCATTTAAATCTTACTCTCTGCCCTTTTACAGTTGTGACATGTCATGTTTAGCTTGCTTGACCTCTGCGGCATTTATGAATTCTACTACAAATGGAACTTGATAAGTCATGACTGTGTTACTGTAATAATGTCAAGAACTTTGATGCAACCATGATGGATATGTTTATTATTATGAACAGAAATTTTCACTGCTCTGTGACTCTAAATAAGATTGCTAGTTATGCTGATGTTATGCATAGTAAATTCAAAAAGATCCAAATTTAGGGGATATTTTCACTTCTTTACACCAGTATTTTATTCTCTCTTTTTGATCTAAAACTGTATGTTTGATCAACATTGTTAAGGACATGTTAAATGATTTTTCTTGAATTTATTTAACTTTCTCCTTTTTAGAATGAAATAGTAAATATATACAAAGTTACTTGATTAGATTAGATCTTATTTGACACACTTATTCACAGGAATAACAAATTAAACATACAACAAATTAAAGAAAAACAAGCAAGCCAGATTCAATTCAATTTAGAGCCCGACATGCAAAGACAAAAAATAAAAAATCTGATCAAATCAAACAAACTACTAACATCATGTATAACAAAACAATGTTTTTTCAAGAATCGTCCTTGGTTTTGAAAAGTTCAACCGTGACGTGAATGCAGTTCATGTCTTTGGCGCCAGAGAACAGCATAACGCGTTTCAAAATTTGCTGTCAAGTTTGTCCTGCACGGCTTGCTGTAGTTGCCGGGTACTGGAGGTCGGGCATGCTCATGGAACAACCCCTGCGAAATGCTATGCACCCGCCGAAAAGACTGTGATTAACATGAAATTGCAGAGAAATGTGCCACGGACTACTTTGTAAATTGCATTCCTGCTGAGCTGATAAGTCGCAAGTTGAGAAGAAGCGTGAATAAAAGACGAAGGAGCACAGAAAACTGTCTGTCCGTTTTGTCCTACAAAGGCGCCGAGAGTTTGACAGCGGCAGGACTTCACTGCGCAGGCCTGACGTTAGGTAAACTGCCGGAGGAGGAGGGCAACCAAAGTACTACATGAAACAATAAAGACAGTCCTTTCTGTAGAAGGAAGCAAGCTAAACATGAGGAAGGACGTGAGGATACTGCTTGTAGGGGAACGTAAGTAGCAGGTGTTTTTAATCCCTAAGCGGTTCTGTTCTTGATTAGCTAAAATGCTAGTGCTATAGGCTACAGCTAGCAGATGCACTCAGTGAATCTTACAAACTAGCAGTAGTTATGTGTGCAGTGAGGGTTTGGTTGGTTTATTCCATGCTGTATACGAATCATGCACAGTGATTGTAAATTACATAAAGTGTATGAGTACAACAAACATCTATGGTTTTGGTTTCTATCTGGCATAGATAGCCAATTAACTATCACATGGTGCATGATAGCTATCTCACTAGTATTTCCACGTACTGCCATGGCTTGATACTCAGCACACTACTTTTCATAACCAGACTTAATGTGAGGACGATGCTGCAACATCTGTAGTTTGAATAGTACGACATAACAATTCCCCCAGGTGCAAATGGCCAAATGGTTTACGAGAAAAGCTAAATATGATAAGCGTTATAAAGGAGGTGTTTATTACAGGCCCGTTGCATTGGATTGGATTACATTGTACTAGGATACCTGATATGAACTGGAATCCAAACAAAAATCAACAGAAAACAAAAGACTAGTGAAACAGCAAAGTTTATTTTATAAAAGCATCATAGGAACTAGGTCTGAAACAAATGCATTATTTTAAATATCGGTTCATCTCCATGATTGTTTGGAGAAAAAAAAGAAATGGGAAGGCCTAATGTGATGTCTTCAAATCACTTGTTTGGCCCAACAAACAGTCCAAAACCCCCAAATAAATAGTTAGCTATCACATTTCTCAAGGAAACGCATCAAATCCTCTTAATTGAGAGATGTAAGTGATCATTCAGTTTTGAAAATAGTTGATAATAAACTCATTGTTTCACCTCTAGGTGGCACAGGGTGTATATTAGGCAAAATCATGGGTTTGTGTTTACGAGAACTTTTCCAGGGACCTGGCGTGAGGGCAAAATTAAGCCAAAAAGGCCACTGATACCATCCTCCCCTAACTGTGTTTCACCTGGTCTATCTGTTCTCTTTAAAGCATGTGTGTTGTCAGTACTATTTATATTTCAAATGTTATTTTGCAGGGTGGACTTGTTGGTACTGACTTCTTGATCAAAGTGCAGCCAAAATGCTTCGTGCCTACTTCAGAGTCATGAAATTACAGTATGTGGGGTTCATAGATAGACTGTTAAGACACTGAGGGGTTGGAGGTACTGCAGACTAAGGCTGCAAAAAAGGATTGTTTTCATTAATGATTCATTCTTTAATGCTTGGTCCCTAAAATGTGGTTAAATAGTCAAAGGAGACCATCACAACTTCCCAGAGACCAAAGAGTTCAAATTGCCGGTCTTGGGCAACCAACAGACATAGACACCCAATTAACAATAATGTAAGACCAAGATAAGCAGCAAATTATTCATTTCATAAGGTGGAAACAGCAATTATTTGGCATTTCTGCTTGATAAATGGCTTAAGCAATTGATTACCAAAATAATGGGATATTACTCTAATAATCATCTAATAATTTAAGTCCTGCAACAAACAATCCTCCAATACAAAAGACCTTATAAATTGTGGCTGTTAAAATGTTTATCTGTAAATATACATAGAATTGAATAATATTTGAATATTTGATGGAAACCAACTGTAATAGTAGTAGTAGTAGTAGTAGTAGTAGAAGTAACATAGGGATATATATATATCACTGAAATATTAATATATTAAGAACATGTCTAAGTCATTCTTTAATAACAGTGCAGCTCTTTGGCCCATCTGTCTATCATAGGCGTAATTTCAGCCCATATTCCACCTACTATTATGGCTTTGGTCTGTACTGGAGTGCTCAGTTGAGAACTATGACTCTTGACTGCAGCTCTTAAACCTCTTCAGCTACGCTTATCTGTGCCCTGTCACTTAATATATTAACCAGACCGCTCAATAACACTCATTCAACACATTCCAATGAGTTAATGACCCATTGTCAGATTGTAATAAAAAGTATTTTTCCTTTGCCCATACAGCCAAGGTGGGGAAGACATCACTGATAATGTCTCTGGTCAGTGAAGAGTTTCCTGATGAGGTATGTATCAGCACCAGTCAGATGATAGCTATGGTAGATCATGGTAGCTAATACAATTGCCTCCTGACCATGTACCTTGACGATGAACTGTAGATTTGGCTGACAGTTGTTGGGATATGTGAGGATCTTGAGGGTATAAGGTGATAGGACATATGTAATATTTATTGAGGCTTCCTTGTTGTCAAAAATATGGATCATTGTCTGCTGTCTTCCAGGTTCCTCTCCGAGCAGAGGAAATCACCATCCCAGCTGATGTCACCCCAGAGAGGGTGCCGACACACATTGTGGACTACTCAGGTAATCCCTACTCCATACTAATTGGAATAGGTTGATTTGGTAACAGTAAGGCTTTATAACATGTAAACACTGTACTGATGTGCCTTTTTGACACCTTTAGAGGCTGAACAGTCAGACGAGCAGCTGTACCAAGAAATCTCAAAGGTTGGTTTAACATCATTTTTACCCTCATCTGGTCTTGCAATGTCTGTACCCCATGTATTTCCTGTGTGCGTCACAAGTTGATATTGCTATTTGTCTTTACAGGCAAATGTTATCTGCATAGTTTACTCAGTCAACAACAAGAAGTCAATTGAAAAGGTGAGCATGTTTTTGGTCTGCTCAGTGCAGTTCATCAAATACACAACTGCAGTATGTCTGCAATTTCAAACAGGATGCTGCATATGATTATCATTCGATTCTGAGAAAATTAATTTGTGTTTGGCATGAATGTCTGCCTGACTAAAGTGTTTGATGTTGTGCTGTATGCCACTAGGTGACGAGCCACTGGATCCCCCTCATAAATGACAGGATAGACAAGGATAGCAGGTGTGTTCCTGTTACTGAAATACATGTGTGTTTGTGTATATGTTTGTCTCCCTTGTGTCAGCCAGGTTGGTGTTGGTGGGAGGTAATTAGCCATGGCAAACTAAGAAATATAAAATCATAAGTCCATTTCTGCCTTTGAGAATTATTGTAAATCACACAAATGAATGTGAATTTATTTGATGCATTTACCTGAAATTGACATGAAGGTGATGAAGCTAATCTGTGGTATTATGAGAACATGCTGTAGTACGTCTGCAACTAATAAATATTTTCATCAGCGAATCATCAGCAGACCATTTTCTCAATCGATTTTCTGCTTCAGCTATAAAATGCCAGAAAATAGCGCTCATCATATTTAACCAGAGTTCTTGTTGACGTCATCAAATGTCTTGTTTTGTCCAACCAACAGTCCAAAACCCAAAGATATCCAGTTTATGTTGATTTGAATCAGAGAAAACTCAGCAAACCCTCACTTTACAGAGGTCGCAACCAGAGAATTTTTACATTTTTGCTTGAAACATGGCTTAAAAGATAAATAGACTAATTGTTGCATCTCTATAATGTAGTAATGAAAGGTTTTATTGCAGGGTACCCTTAATCCTTGTGGGGAACAAGTCGGACCTGGTGGAACACAGCAGCATGGAGACCATCCTGCCAATCATGAATCAATACCAGGATATCGAGACCTGTGTAGAGGTAAGGGATCGATACTCTCTCTCTCTCACACACACGCACACAACACACACACACTCACACAGACTTTGGATCCATTGAGGCAGGGCTGTTTGGAGGTCCCAGAAGTAAACTTTGATGAAGTACTTGAGAGTGAAGAATTGGCAAGTGAAATATGAAATCTAATACTAGCTGGGACTCTTCCGAGTGAGGATGGCTGTCTGCAGGACAGATTGGCCCCTTGCTGCTCCTGGGCTGCCATCCAGCTCCTGACTGAGTCATTAATAGATTTATATTACTGAACCCTGCGCTCCAAGGCCATGGCCTGCTGACTGATGGGCTGAGAGTGTGTTGAGCGGCTTGGAGAAAGCTGGCCTCTGCCTGCATTACTGTTAAATTCAAATTTCCCTCTGTCGCATGAGACAGCTCAGTCATGCCCTCCTCAGGCGGATTAGTTACAAGGTTAAAATACGGAGATGATGAGGACGTGAGAGAAGACACGTACAGAGTGAACAGTTGGAGCACAGTCACACAGCTGGTGAGAGTTAGAGTCATGATAGACATGTGAAGCATGTTTTACTGCTGACTCAGTGTTCAATCAGTGTTGACCTGTATGTCCTGCTTCTCTAAGTCACTTACCTTCATGGTTTGCTGTTGGTTTCCTGTTTTTCTTTGACAGTGGCAAAAGAAGTATTAAGATCTTTTTTTAAGCAAAAACAGCAGCATGTGTGTGTATATATATGTATATACATACATACATACATGTATGTGTGTGTGTGTATATATATATAATATAATATATATATATAATATATATATATATAATATATATATATATAGATAGATAGATAGATAGATAGATAATTTATATATATTATATAGATAGATAGATAGATAGATAGATAGATAGATAGATAATTTATATATATATATATATATAGATAATTTTAGGATTATTATCATTCATGCAGTAACATGTAAGATGCATTTTGGAGTTAATTTTACTGATTTTAGAGTCTGTTGGATGGTTTAATTTCTAACAATGCAAAGTATGTTATATGCTTTAATCTGCAAGTTAACTTGTAACTACAGCTGCTCAATACATGTAGTTAGAAATACCATATTAGCATAGAATTACAAGTAGCATAGAATTACAATGCTTAAGTAAATTACCTCAAAATTGAATTTAAGTACTGGACTTCAGTGAATGTAAAGGTTAAAGGCTCCAGAATTGCCCTTGCTCAGTGCACTCTCACACACATGCGTGCCCTGTGTTTCCTCAGTGCTCTGCCAAAAACCTGAAGAACATTTCTGAACTCTTTTACTACGCCCAGAAGGCTGTTCTCCACCCGACAGGACCCCTGTACTGCCCAGAAGAGAAAGAGGTGAGGTCTACGTAGGTACAACAACAACAAGGTGTATGAATGAGTGATGTCTGTGTTACATTTTGGTGTGCAGGTGTTGGGGCTGTGGTGTTCTGCATGCTGATGCCTCTGCTCTACTTACTGGGAAACTTAAATAGAACAAAGTCATCATAAATGTTATCAGTTAAACCTGTGCTTTTCCTGCCATGACAATTCAAAATATCTGCTTTGAAAAAGGCCTACACCGGGACCCTGAAACTGAGGCAGCTAAATGTACTTCAGCCATCATTAATGTTATTGTGTACGCCTGTGCTTTTCTTTCTGTGTCATGTCAGACAGCATTACACCAATTGCAAAAGTTTCAAATGGTCATTCTGTAAAATTTGCTGGAATGCATATATCTGATATGCTGTTAAATATAGTTTCTTTGTCAATGTCATCATAAAATTCAGTGCACCCACCATTAGTAACATTCATTAAATATGAAAGAGAATTGGTTCTTGGTAATTGTCTGGGTTACAATTACTCTCCAACATGAAATGGGTACCTGTGTGTAAAAGAAAATACCAGTGACTAAAAGAAACAAACTGAAGGCTAGTAGGTTGTTTGAAGCTCACCAGGCACCTAACTCAAGCAGAAGCTCCACAAGTGGCCGGCAGAAACGTATCAGGAGAGAAAAAATTGGGTTGCTGCTAAAGTTAGTTACCACAATGATTCCTGCTGATTGATGTCTTTCTGCATTGTATAAGTGCACATAACCAACCTAAATGATTACTTATTTTTTTCTTTATTACAGTTGAAGCCCTCTTGCATTAAGGCTTTAACTAGAATCTTTAAAGTGTCTGACCTGGACAACGACGGCATCCTCAATGACAATGAGCTCAACTTCTTCCAGGTAATGTTTTCCACTTAATAGCGTCACTGCCAACATAACTATCATGGCTGCAGTTGAAAATTGTGAAAGTTTTCATCAGTAGCACAACTTGGAGAACCTGATCTGTGTCGGGCTTCATTAAGCTGTGTAGTGGAATATACACATCAATGTATCTCTTGTTGTGTATATCTATAGAGGACGTGTTTTAATACACCACTAGCGCCTCAGGCCTTAGAGGATGTAAAGAATGTGGTCAGGAGGAACATGACAGATGGAGTCAAGGACAACGGACTTACACTCAAAGGTCAGACACTCTTTCCCGCCTCCTCCTACATGATTTATCCTTTCTCGTGTCCCTTCAACAATTCCTCTTTTCTGCTTGTCTTTTCAGTATGTTTACAATTGCTGACTACTGAACCCATCCATTCTTCCATCATTGGATCTTTATTGCAGGCTTCCTGTTCCTGCACACCCTCTTCATACAGCGAGGCCGACACGAGACCACCTGGACTGTGCTTAGGAGGTTTGGTTATGACGATGACCTGGAGCTCACACAGGAATACCTGTTCCCCTTGTAAGTGCAGACTCAAAGGTTATGTTTTTTTATTTTATTTTTAAGTATAGCTGTGAAAGGAAAGCGGTAGATGTCTGTGCAGAACTTTCATCTTGCTAAATAAGCAGGTTGTCCTGTCTGATGATACAAGTGTTGTATAAAAATGGCCACGATGCTATGAAGCACTGTTTTTGTTTTTTGTTATATGTTGAATAAAGCACCTTCAACTTAAAACTGCAGTCGCTATTCAACGTAATGCAGCTCTTTGACATCAACTTATATGCCATCTCTAATACATATTTTTTTGACTAAATGTGCAGGGCTGTCACCGATTTATTAGTAATTCACTTAATTTAATCATTTGCAGGCCATTTTGATTGATTGATTCATCACTGAACTGTTTTGTCTATAAATGGACAATAATGATTAAATAGTGAGAAAAGCGTGGCATGATTTCCCAGAGCTGAGGGGGAGATGCATTCAGATTGCTTGTCTGATTCAAACAGCTGCCCAAAACCCAAAGTTTACTGTCATAGTCGACAAGTAAATTAATAAAATCCTCACATTTGACAAGTTGGAACCAGAAAATGTTTGGCAATTACTTTGAAAAATTACCAGTTAATTGATCATCAAAATAAGGGCAATATCATTGTAGCAAAATTGTTGTTAGAAATTATTAATTTTGAGAGTGCTCAAATAATAGGGATGAGGAAGTGGTAAGATGTAAACATGTTGCTACATCAAATTCAGAATAAGCATATTTACAAAAATCAATGAAATTGATGAGGTAAACATTAAGTATATTTTCTTATGACTGTTTACAATTGAGTATAGAGGATGAGCAAATTATCACATTCTATTTCACTTGTGTTTTGCACAGCATCCCAACTTTTTTTGGAATTGTGGTTGTATCATAGTCGTATTTATGCCTTTTCCTCGTTTGAAATGGACTCATGTTGATCACAGATCCTCAGTCGATGCTCTAGAGCTTTCTGTTCAGTTCCTGTTTGTGTCCGTCCCTGAATTGCAGGATAAAGATCCCCCCAGACTGCACCACAGAGCTAAACCACAACGCTTACCTCTTCCTCCAGAGTGTCTTTGACAAACATGACAAAGTGAGTGATTAGAGATGTTAATGTTAAAAATTTCTTTTTATTTTTATTTTTATATACTGTATATGTTCATATTTTTAAGGATGGATAGTTATGACACTTGTGTGTATTGTGTATTTTTGTTATATTTTAATGTATTTTATCTGTTATGTTTTCTTTTTCTTTTTTTTAATGTCTAAATTTGTGTGTCGATGTACTTGGCATAATCCAGGACAGAGATTGTGCACTCTCGCCAGACGAGGTGAAGGACTTGTTTAAAGTGTTTCCCTACATGCCCTGGGGTCCGGATGTCAACAACACGGTTTGCACTAATGACCAGGGATGGATAACATACCAGGGATACCTCTCTCAGTGGACGTGAGTGTGGAATATTTCTATTAATATGCACACAGACGCACATTCAATCCTATTTTAGTCTTACACAGCCTGAATATATTCATACTACTGTAGGACGTGCAACATTATGTAGAACACACAGACAATTTTTCAAAATCATTCTCATGTAAATCTCTCATGGCATTGTACTCATCATGACTCATGTGTTTCCTGTCATAGGTTAACAACATATCTAGACGTACAGCGAAGTTTGGAATACTTAGGTTACCTGGGCTACTCTATCATCTATGAACAGGAGTCCCAAGCAGCTGCCATTACAGGTAAGAGAACTTAATTCAACTGCCTAGCAGCACTGTAAGCAGATTAACAAAAACAAGTAGTAAATGCTAATAGACACACTTCTGTTCAGCATAAAAGTAATGTATCAATGACCAGTGCCTGCCTTGTCTGCTTTTTTATTTTAAGTTGAATACAAAAGAACTGCATGAATTTTACTGCATAATGCCACTGCTCATGTATGTATGTAAAAAATATGCATTTCCTATTCTTTCAGTGACGCGTAACAAGCGCATTGATCTACAGAAGAAACAGACCCAGCGCAGCGTCTTCCGCTGCAATGTCTTGGGGGCCCGGGGCAGCGGGAAGAGTGGCTTCCTCCAAGCATTTCTGGGCAAGAACCTGCAGGTCAGTGGAAATGATGGCTGCAAAGCCTTTTAAACTCCCTTTAAACCAGTACTTTTAGCAGCGTGTCTTGCTAACGCACGCTCAGTTTTCCGTGGGATTACTTCCATGGGGTCAATGTTTTACATTTATATCAACCTAGGCAGGTTAAAAGAGAGCTACCTTTGTGACACTGAAAACTCTTTGATCACTAACCCATTAATCTCACTTTGTGCTACAACCCTCAGTTTATAAACATGTCAATAGTGTTGATGGGTGTCTTTTATTGACCTTGTTTATTATCCACCACAGCGACAGAGGCGGATTAGAGAGGACCACAAGTCCTTCTATGCCATCAGTACGACCTATGTTTATGGTCAGGAGAAGTACCTGCTGGTAAGAACCATTCAGTCATCATCTGATGATTACTGTTACATAATCTGGGTGTACTACATTTTACTGTGTATCAGCATTAGTACTCTGCAAAACCTTAATCCCTCCATCTGCACACTCTGTCTTTCTCTTGCTCTCTTTTGCTACAAGCTCCATGAGGTAATGCCAGATTTTGACTTCCTGTCAGAGGCAGACCTAGCCTGTGATGTGGTCTGCCTGGTTTATGACATCAACAATCCACGCTCTTTTGAGTACTGTGCCAAAGTGTACAAGGTATGTTTCAGAAGATGGAGAAATGGCCATCACATTCACTAAGGCTTCTAAGTTCTGCCACAGTCTAACTAATAACATTGAATGGTTGTGTTTGGCAGCAATACTTCATTGACAGTAAGACGCCATGCGTGGTGATTGCTGCCAAGTCGGACCTGCACGAAATACGGCAGCACTACAGCCTCTCACCACAGGAGTTCTGTCGTAAGCACAAGCTCCACCCACCTCAGCCGTTCACATGCAACACAACGGACGCACCCAACAAAGACATCTACACCAGACTCACGACCATGGCCATGTATCCGTGAGTATTAAAACTCTTTGTGGTCTCATCGTGTTAACCCTTTACACCTCCGTGAGTCCTGCAGCCCATCTTTTCCTGTGTGTTTCCACTTTTACTGCTCTCCTGGATATATGTGTCAGGCAGTGACATTTTGCCCTTACTATTCAGAGGTTACAGCATGGGAAAATGTATGAAAACCACCATGTTCTTATATACTGTGCAACATATAAACTTTGGACTCCTCCAGACACTCAGTCAGTAGATGAGGATGATGTCCTGACCTTGCTAACTAGAACTCAAAACAAATTAGAGGCACATGCATTCGTATCCTTCTTTGTCAATTGGAGTTGTGTGAAATTCTCCAAGGTCAATCCTTTGACTTCTCTGTCTTCCCAAAACTTTCTGATCAGATTAGATTTCAGAGTAGATTAATAAATAAGTAGATTTAGCACTAAATCTCATTTTTAGCTGCTGCATTTCAGGAAATGTAATAAGTAATAAGTAAGTAAGGCTTTGATATAAAGAAAAGTGCTGAGAGGCGAGCTTCTGAGTCCAATGACTGCCCATACTTAACAAGGAGTAAATGAATCTGTTGATTTAGGGTGAATTCTGGCTCAAACCGAGTATAGATGAGTCAAAAACTAGTTGTCTAAGATGTCAACTCAGATACTTATTTGAATATAAAAGGTTTTCATTTTTTGACGTTTTCATGCATTATATTAATTATTTGTCAAAGTGTAAACTGAGCTAAGCCTCATGTCTTGTATAAAATAATTTTCATACAGCAATACCATTACCATGACTACATAATTTCATCTACCTTTATGAAACCGGTTTAATTTATGCAAATATACTTTGAGTAGGACTCAGATCACACTAATAGTCTAACTTCACTATCTTAGGCGGGACTACTTTGCTTTTTCAAACTAAATATGGCTGACCACGCAACTATGACTGCTCAGCTCCCTTCACTCCTGTAGAAAATGTTTCCCATTTAACTGGGAAAAAGAGATAACAGAATAAAAATGTCCAGTCCATTATTTGCTCCACAACATGTCAAATCACAAATTATGAATCATGTTTTTTTTGTCTTTTTTGCAATTTGGTGCCACTGGTTTGCAGCTGTTGCTGATTGTTACCATGGAAACATGGCTGTTAGTACTGAGTTAGCCTGATGTGAGGGTGGCTAACTTTTCAGGCTTAAAATAAGTCACTTTTTTGTAAAAGTGTATGACTTAGAAAAATAATTAATTTTTTTGTTCTTAGTGGTGGCTTGATGCTTTATGTTCATAAACTGGTTGTAGTTACTGTTTGGGGAAACTGGTCACAGAAAGTTTTCTGTGGTCAGAATTAGAACAGATTTTAAGGAGCTTGTGCATTTTGCAATTGTTTTACCACCCTCAGAATTTTTTGCTTGTTGTGACTGTTCCCTTCCTTTCTCTTTAACGTTCATCTCCTTATGTCTCCTTGTGTTTGTTCTCCATTAAGTTCTATACTTCATTGTTCATTGTAGATGCTTCCTTGTCAACACATTTGTTTACTTTGAGTTAAGGAGGTAAAGGTAAATGGCACCTGTGCAGCTTTTAGCTCAGAAAAGTATTTATTCTCTTTGCTCAGGTCGTTTGATATAGCCTAATGATAAAACAAAGCTGAAGTTTTTATCCTGGCTTTGGCCCCCTCCTCCTCCACCTCCTCCTCCTCTGTGTATTGTTTGGTGCGTGTTGTCTTCGTATCGTGGTGAATACACGCATTTTTGTGTGTCTTTCCGCAGCCACGCCCGTCTCCGCTGCATGTGCGCCTGCAACAGGTGCACCTATTGCCTGTGTCAGAACCTCCTCAAGTCGGAGCTGCTGCGCAGTATTAAGGCCCAACTCCGCAGGGTCGTTTTCAACAGGTTCATATGTAGAATAATGTCTAGTGTTTTAACATAGACCCATTCCTCCTCTCTGTGTCTCCTACCCTCGGGTTGGACCTCCAGGATGGGTCACAGAGAGGCCCCTTTTGCACCCAAGCTCTCTAACACTGGTGATGGTGACAGCTCCTCTGCTTTCCTTCAGTGCTTGCCAGTGGTCAGGTTTACGCTGCATATCCACAGCAGGGAACGGGGAATGTTAAGTGTGATGAAACTGATGGTGATGATACCTTGTGCCAAAACATGTCGTTTGAATGAATAGTGTAGTCTTCCATTTGTGATGCTGGATTACATGAAAATAGTTACTGTTGTGTTTACTTTGAGGGTGGAGATTTCTCCATTTTATCGCCACTGTGTTGCAGCATTGATGTCACCTGTAGGATTTACTGTTTTGATCAACTGTTCCTCATGCCTGTTGACAAAGAGCGATTCTTGGTTGTATTTTACCAAAACATCACCCATCTGTCCTGGAGGTCATTGTTTCAGGTGATTAATTTATTTCTCCTAACTTACAATCAGAACTCAGTTCTTTAGAAATGTATTATCTATCCAGGAACCAAATTCACAAAACATCTTTAGTTGAAAAGTAGCCCCTAACTGGCTGAGTTAGGTAAAACTTCTAAAAATAGAGTGTCAGTTCTAACTGTCAATTTTTTGATCTTAGAGTATTTCTTGAAGTATTTTAGCCCTAAAACTGGCTCTTGAATCTGAGAATAGTTGGAGGATTACATTTTTGATTTGGCTTAATTTAATTTAATTTATTTAATTTGATAACTTTTTAAACAAACAATTTAATTTATTGTTTATTTTTTATTAAAAATGATATTTTTTTATACAATATAATTTGTTCCTGGTGCTACTGATGAATTTTCACATTCTCTGACACAAACACGTCAATCAATCACTATACACATGATTAAACCATGATGTCAGCCATGGCATCATCAACCACACCCTTTTCCTCAACTTAGAAGTTCTCTCAATCTCTCAGAAATTTTTAGTTAAGAACATTTAGCGCCATTTCAGAGATGTCCTAGTGTTAAGATAAGACACTTTGTGAATGTGGCCACATGTTTCTTTACACCCACATCAAAAGTGAGCTGCGATTTAATTCACTACCTTGGTCATATACCTATAACCCATCAGTCATGTTAGGTGTCTTGGTCTCTACTCCAGCTCCAGCCAGCCCATTTGCTCTCTGTACAGTTTGACACAGCGAAGTGTGACCATGCTGTGGCAGCTAACACACGGGCTGCTGGCCAGGCAGGTGACAGTGTGTCTGAAACAGTGTGAAAAATGCATGCTTGTGCAGTGCAACTTTACTCATAATACTGACTCCTGTGTGTAACATGAACATGACACAGAAGTTAATTGAATTTCAGAGGCATAGCTACATTTTTGTTTTTTGGATAGCTCTGGATAGTTGTTTGTATTTATATATCTGCAAAACCTGTTGTTTTATAGAATGTTATAATGCTCTAAATAACTGTAAAACACCAGATCCATGTGTTCAGCAAGTTAATTATGCTGACAAAATAAAATTATAGGGCACTTGAAAAATAAAAAAATGTTTTCAGTTTAGTTGAACTTCAAACCTCGATGTGAATTTTGACAATTGTTAAAAACTGATCTATGACCTCTTTTCCTTAGAGTTATGCTTGCTCTCTCTAGTCCTGCAGTGGATATGCAAACTGTAAATCTTGGCCTACAAGCAAATAATTTTCACAGAAAAATGAGAGAAACACAACCATTATCTCTGGTTTGTGTTTCAAACTGAAAACCTCACTGAAGTCTGCATGTGTGCATGTTTGCTATGTGATTTCTTTTCACTCACATAAAAGGATTAAAATTCTTCTCTTTTAATTACTTTATGGCACAAACCTTCATCAATTATCAAAGAGTGCTTAATTGATTATCTGTGATGTTTTCAGTCCCTCTGTCTCCATATTTCTGTTCTTAACTGTAAAGTCTACACCTACAGGAGACACTTTATTTTGAAAAGCAGAGACACTATTTGTGTCCCTCCTGTACATATACCAAAATAACAGCTGCTTTTCACTTGTTCTCCTGTGGGTTGAGACTTGATAAACTTAAGAGGCTGATGTTTAACATTAAAATGTGTTCATTTGATGTTTACATTGATTGTATTGTGCTGCACCAATCACCCCATCATTTCATCTTGTTTTTCCTGTCTTGAATTTTCTGTCTTTGTGTTTCTCCTTTCCTCTGTAGGTGTTCAGTCACATATTTTTGGCTGCCCCTGTTCCTCTTCCTTTTGCACATTTTCACTCTCTGCTAATCTGCCTGCTGTTATGTTGCATGGCCCACCTTCCCCCTCTCTGGGTAACCAAAGGCATGCCTCGGCCCTCGGCAAAATATTGCCAGCTACTGGCAGCTGTTAAAAGAATTCTCATCTGTCCATCTGTACAGTGAAGACAGCTTGGTGTTTTGAGTAAGATGGGGCAAGTTTATTGAACTACAATGCAGGGTTTGATGTTGGATTGGGCAGAAGTGTGTTGTGTGTTTGCTTTTTTTTTTTTTAAAGCCCAACAATGGCATACAGTGCAGGGCTTCTGGTCATCATGGACGCAGGCTGAGTGACATACTGTAGTTTTGCATCCAGCACTAACCCTTTGTGTTGATGCTTGTTTAACCTCTGGTGAGTTGTTGGCACTATTAATAGTATGACACTTAACAGGCCAGCCCTGGCAGTATGTAAGGGGCTGACACACCACATTGAAGGCCTAACGCATTTCAGAAAAGTGGGTTGATTGACTGGGTTAAATTAAGTTGTTGTGTTGTGGTCACTAGACAAACAAGCATCAGGCCACTTGAAAAACTTGACTTTAATGGAAGCCAGTGCAGGGTGAATTAATAATTTCTCGCTTTAATTTGTTATTGCAATTGTTTAATTTGTAATGAAAATTCAAGTATATGAAAGCTGCCATCCAATGACTAAAAATGATTTAAAAGAATTTTCAGCAGCAGAGACAGTAGAAAAAAAACACAAACTGATTGAAGACAAATTGATGTTTCCAAAGAAACTGGAAGCAGAAGAAAATGACATCTTCTGACATTTATTTTACTTTTACTTTTTTACTTTGAAAGTAGTTAAACGTTTCCAGTCTGGCTGCCATGTGGTGTGTACAGTATGTGGTGTGTGTGTGTGTATGTACCTTTTCGCAGTCATTGTTTGAAGTGTTTGGTGATGTTTGACCAGGTATGCAGTCATGGTTGAGCTTGCGCTTTAAGGGTTTGGGTGGTTTTCGGGCTGGGTAGAGCTGGGTGATATGGATGAAATCAGATATCAGAGTAGATTCCACTTCATATTAAGTATCTCCCAGCTCTACCTTCTGTATCAGAGAATATGTGAGCACACCCCGGGCAACTCTGTGACTGGGTGTGTGTGTATGTGTGGAAGGCTGCTGGGCTGGGTGGAGGCTGTGGGGGGCTACCTGCTGTCAGAGGAGGATTTCAACCTGACACAGCAGGTTTCAGCCGTCTCCAACGTGGAGGGGTCCATCTTTATGGAGGCCTCTGCTGAGCAGCTAATTCCCTCTGAAAGGTAAAGCCAGAAACCACATCCACAGAGAGACGGATGTTATATTTTAATCATGTGGATGGGGGGGCGAGACTGTGTTGGATATATTCAACAACCCCTGTTCAGCAAAAGATTGTCAATATTTCAACTGCCGATGTTAGTATTTATATCCTGAAGCGTTACAGAGAGACTCTCTGGAGTCTATACAGGAACAGCTCCGTATTACGTTCTGGTGGCAAGTTCGAGGGGAAGATCAATATCACCATGAACCTGGTTAGGTTAGCTTAGCTTAACACCAGGAAATGGGGGAACAGCAACATTTTATAGTGAGGTATGTGAAGGACTGTTCACTGACTAGGAGGGATAACTTCCTGGAACCTCCACTGGTTGCCTGGCAGCTGCTCAGGGCCCAGAAATAGTCTTCCTGTCTCCAGTCTGTGCTAAGCTAAGCTAGCCAGCAGTTGTTTTATTTAATGAACATATATAAGAGTGATAGCGATCCTCTCTGCTAACTCTCCACCAGAAAGTGAATAAGCAAATTTTTCAAAATGCCTTCCTTGAAGGTTAAAGGCAGATTGAGTTATAGGACGTTCTTTCTTCCCAGTAAAGGGAGCACGAGGAACCTGTGTGACACTGGTGTTTTAGGCTGGCTTTTCTCCTGATCATAATTGAGTATGAGGGCACTGGTGTGTGTGTTGCAGGCTTAGCTGTAGGCCAGTCAGTGCTGAGCCTAAATCAGCTGCTGAAAGGATTTAATTTAAAGGTCAAAACTGCTGTTGAAGCTAGTATAAATCACTTTGACTTCCGTTTTTTTTACACTTTGCTGTCTCCTTCATTTCTTTTTTCATTGCTTGCTTTTATTGCAGTCTGCATAGTGTCCCAATCTTTGATCAGCTGGATCTGTGTTTGGTAGGGCAGGTGTTAACCCAATATTAATGATCCATTACCGTTAGTTATATATATTTTTTTTATAGCTATCCGCCTCCCAGCACGAATCAGAGCAGCTCCTTCTCATGGTCCAAAACCTCTCCTTCTTTTCAACCAACTGCTTTTATTCTCCTTTCCTGTTCCTAAAACCAAAACTAAACCAAATGTCAAGAGAAAGCATGTGTTCCTGTTTCAAGATGGTATCACAGGGCCTTGATATTTGTCCTTTATGGTCCTGATGCAGGGAGTTTCCATCAGAGAGAGCACATGACTTTGTCTGGTCATTTGGCAACTCATCCCACTGTGGTTTTAACAGAAGTAGTGCCACAGCGCTCATAGTGATTTTTGCCCCTGACCTGCCCTCCATCTCTTGCTTCCTCTCACAGGCACATGGCTCAGGCAGACCTCAAGAACTCCACCTTCTGGCTGAGAGCGAGCGTCGGTGCCACAGTGTGTGCTGTGCTGGGCTTCGCCATGTACAGAGCACTTCTCAAGCAGCGGTGATCGGACAGCATGAGACAGCTACTTCCTCCCCCTGGTCCCTCTGTTGACTCTGCCCCTTCCCTCCTACCTGAAAGACTCAAAGTGGCAGACAAACCAACCAACCAACCAGGCCCATTGCCTCAGCCCCCAACTCCACCTCATCTCCTTCCCACAACATGAGCAAGAAACAAATGAGCAAAATCATAGGTACATTTTATAAAATACAGAGTGTGGTTTAGTTTTTTTTATGTTGTGGGGAGAGGAACGGGTTACTTTTGAAATATCACTTGTCCATCAGTCAATTTGTAAATGCTGACATTCTGTGATCTGTTGGTCTAGTCTAGTCCAGGTCAGACACTACTAGTCACTGGATGTTTTCAACTGATCCAGTCCTCTTTTTTTCTCAGGTCAGTATTATTAGCTAGATGGTTGGAGACCAGAGAGAGGCAGCCATATACAGAAACGACACAAAGGGACTTCTGTTTATAGATGTGTATATGCAGTATATTATGTATGTATTCCTCAACAATTTTAGGATTGGACTCGTAGACAGCATCACAAGCCAGAAGCAACACCTGCAGGAGGTGTTAGTGCTCATCTAACACTAGAAAGGTCATGGATGTCATGCACTTGTTTATTTTGTGTGTTAATTTATTAACCTGTTTCTTTGTTTTCTTGTCTGTTTTGAGTGCACTGCATGAAACAGATGGAGGGATTTACATTTTCCATGTATTTTTGTATTTAGTATTATCAAAGCTGTCCTCATGACTTTCTGCTTCTGTTTTTAATTTTCTGGTTTTCAAATAGAGCTTTGTCCCTCATTATATTTTTATGAAGTTAGAGGCACTGTAGAGCAAGCTATTAACAGCCATTCAGCACACCTCTCCCACCTTAAAAACTATGAAAGTGTTTCTTCTCATTCTTCTCTTTTCCAGCATTTACAATAAAGTCAAGTAAAAATATCTGGCACAGCTGTTTATGCGTGTTATTGGGTGACATGACAGCTAATTTAACAGCAACATGGAAAATAAAATGGTTTTAAATATCTGTAATAAATGACATTTACACCCAATGATGTCTCTGTGCTTGTGTGTCCTTGATACCACCAGTAGTAGAAGTGCTTGTTTCAAGAATAGATGTGTGACATTAATGTGTGAACAACCGGGACTTCTGTGAAGCCAGTGAATAGAGAAGTGAGTAAATGATGTGGCTGTGAACAATACTGCTATCAACTTGTGTGAGGAGGAAGTCACACCACGCACACAGGTAGATTCACAAATAGACTCTAAATGACTCAGCCACAGTGAAATCAGCACTGTGAGGGCCAACATGTCTATAGATGGGACTAAGTTATTGTTTGAGGGCTTCCTGCAGAAAAGAAAAGATACAATGGTAAGTTAGAAACTGTCTGGTATTTAATGTGGGTATGTTTATAAAAAAAAACATTAAAAAGTTTATTTTGTTTTCTGTCTCTAGAAAATAAGATGGGTGACGTATTGGTTCAGACTTCAAAATACAACTTTGTTCTTCTACACAAAGAAGAATGGCAGCGCTGTAAGTACACATGCTGTGGTGTAGTTCCTTAAATTCCACACTGGTGAATTACAGTCAGACTATCAAATTTCTTGTCAATGTCCTGTTAGTTCCCGAAGCCCAACATTATCAATTTAAGGATGGTTGCAGTAATAAATTGACAAATTGACATTTCTATTTTTTTTTCCTTTTAGAGATGTGAATGACTGTTTTGTACTCACTTTGCTCTCTTCACAGTCACATTTGAGAGGCAATTACTACATTTACACAGTAAGTCCTCCACCATTTATTACAGTTGATATATGGGAATTGCTTTGCAACTGTGGAAAGTAGAACTTTTACTTAATTACATATTTGAAGTCATTATTCTTAATTAGTGGCATGAGGCAATGCATGAGGCACTCGGCTTTCTTGCATTTTTTCTTCTTATTTTTCATATTCCGCTAGTCCCGCAGCTTTGAGAAAGCCCTCGCAAACTATATATCAAAACGTGCGGCTCGATCGGGAATGGTGTACTCTGTACTTATGACAGGATTTGTTAATAATTTGCAAAGTTATTCACAAAAAAACTGCAAAAAATATCCCATAAGAAATAAATGGGAAATTTCCTCAAATTTCAGCCTTTTTCAAGTTTCCGCTGCCTCGCCATACTTTCTCCTAGAGACTTCATTCAAACTTTAAAACGTAGATAATTTTGTCAGCTCAAAATGAACCTCGGCTCACTTTTTGATATCTCTTACGTTTTCAATCCCTGACCATCTGAAGACCATAAAGTTTCTCAAAAAATGCTCAGAATTTCTGCCCCTAGAGTGGGTGATGTCATCAGCTAGAGTGGGAGAGGCAGTGAGAATTTGCCTGAATTTTTTTTTTTAATTGCCATTTAAACTCCAAACGGTGAATAGGAGACACATAATTTTTGGATCCTTTTCTCGCCTCTGATTTAAATTTTAAAGGGTTAGCCCCCACCAAATTTAAATAAAGAGGGATTTTGCACCAGTTGCCCTGCTCTGCTGCTCCATGTAAGCCAATACTGCCCTGCATGTTTTAGATGTGTCCGTGCTCCAACACACCTGATTCAAATGCTCAGCTCGTTACTGGGCTCTGCTGAGGCCTGATAACGAGCCATTCATTTGAATCAGGTGTACTGGAGCAGGGATACATCTAAAACACGCAGGGCAGTGTTACTCCAGGACCAGGCTTGAGAAACCAGCAGCCCCCTCGTGCCACTGTCAAAATTTCGGCGGCGCCAGAATTGTCTAGTTTCTACTTCTACTTCAGTACATGTCAGTGGCAAATTGTATTTTTACTCTGCTACATTTTATTTGGCAGCTTTAGTTACCAGTTATTGTACTTATTCAGATTATAAATATGAAATACAATCAACAAATACACTATGTGTATTATTAGAGATTAGGCTATAAAGTTGTTAATATTAGCACCACCTTTACCAGCTGCAACATTACAACATGTTACAACAAAGTGATTATAACACAACAATATACTGTATTACTCTGAAATGGGCCATACTGCATTTTGGGTACTTTATGAACTTTAAGCATATGCCGACGCTAATTCTAATGTACTTGACTACTACTACTACTACTTTAATACATGGCGAGTTATTTGTCACTGTGATATTGCTATGTTTACATAGGTAAAAGCGAAGTTCCTCCACCCGTGTTGCTTTATTTCTAGTCAGAAAACATTAGACTTGAATTACATTAATGCCGTATCCACCTGTCTGGCCACCACTTTGGGCAGGTGCAGTCAGTGCGAGAGGTTCAGAAAGCTGACAGCAAGCGATTTATGTTTGAGATCATCATGACCAATGGAAAAAGAAAACTGTTGGTGAGTTACCACTGTGGTGTGACTGCTGTGTTGTCATTTAAGATCTGTAGCTCTGGCCACATATGCCAAACCACTCATGTATGTGTATATATAGACGTTTATTACTTATTTTGTGGGGACATAGATAAAATGCTTACACAGTCACATTGCTGTCCCTATGGGGATGAAATGCAAGTCTCTCTATTATGTAAGTCATTTCCTTTCAGGGTAAAGACCTGGGTTATGGTTATGTTTAGATTAAGGTAAGGGTTAGAGTTAGGCAAGTCCTCTGATGTGATGGAAACACAGCCTTGCGTGTGTGTGCGTGCACGTCTGTGTAGGCAGCAGAGACAGCAGCTCTCAGACAGGAGTGGGTAGGACATCTATGGCAAGCCATGCATCTTTCTGCCTCTGGGATCTTTGAGCCCAGAAGCACTCAGTAAGTAAGACAATGATTTTCCTCTCACTACAGATCTGAACTAAACCTAAAATAATGCATGCTGGGTCAACTGGACTTGAACTCTTGACATGCATTTAGGTGATTTTTCTTGTTATAATAGTCACCTTCATGCCAGGCACTGACTATTTCTCTTCTCCTCAGCTTTGAAGTGCATGAGCAGCTTGAGAGAATAAATAGCAGCGCACCCACCTGCTCACACAGCAACAGTGTGATGGAGTTGGGTCCATATCGACCCCTCTCTGCCCCAACAGGCCACATCCAGGATGAGACCAGGATCATTGCCTCCCCCGTCTACCAGACTGAGGAGCTGAACAGTGAGGAGACCATGTACCAAACCACACTGCCAGTCTATACCTGCTGGCATCACAAGAGTAGACATAAAATTGATTTAACTTGTTAATTAAGTCTTCAGTTGAGGGGTACTTTCAGCAACATGGTGCTAACCAATCTGTTTTCAGGTGATAGTCTCAGCAGTTGTCAGTGGTCTTCTGGGTTGAGCAATGCAGAGGGACAAGAAGGAGACTATGATGTTTTACCAGTTAGACAAAGTATGATCTCTCTCTTTAAAGTTACCATTTCTTATAACATAACAAACAGCATGATGATGGTTAAAGGTCCAAACTGGCCTTATCATGGGTTATGTCTCTGTAGAGATATGTGAGATCAATGCTTCGACCCCTCTCTGCCCCAACAGGCCAGATCCAGGATGAGACCAGGATCATCGCCTCCCCCGTCTACCAGACTGAGGAGCTGAACAGTGAGGAGACCATGTACCAAACCACACTGCCAGTCTATACCTGCTGGCATCACAAGAGTAGACATAAAATTGATTTAATTTGTTAATTAAGTTTTCAGTTGAGCTGTACTTTCAGCAACATGGTGCTAACCAATCTGTTTTCAGGTGATAGTCTCAGCAGTTGTCAGTGGTCTTCTGGGTTGAGCAATGCAGAGGGACAAGAAGGAGACTATGATGTTTTACCAGTTAGACAAAGTATGATCTCTCTCTTTAAAGTTACCATTTCTTATAACATAACAAACAGCATGATGATGGTTAAAGGTCCAAACTGGCCTTATCATGGGTTATGTCTCTGTAGAGATATGTGAGATCAATGCTTCGACCCCTCTCTGCCCCAACAGGCCAGATCCAGGATGAGACCAGGATCATCGCCTCCCCCGTCTACCAGACTGAGGAGCTGAACAGTGAGGAGACCATGTACCAAACCACACTGCCAGTCTATACCTGCTGGCATCACAAGAGTAGACATAAAATTGATTTAATTTGTTAATTAAGTTTTCAGTTGAGCTGTACTTTCAGCAACATGGTGCTAACCAATCTGTTTTCAGGTGATAGTCTCAGCAGTTGTCAGTGGTCTTCTGGGTTGAGCAATGCAGAGGGACAAGAAGGAGACTATGATGTTTTACCAGTTGGACAAAGTATGATCTCTCTCTTTAAAGTTACCATTTCTTATAACATAACAAACTGCATGATGATGGTTAAAGGTCCAAACTGGCCTTATCATGGGTTATGTCTCTGTAGAGATATGTGAAATCAATGCTTCAACTGAGATGGATGAGGACATGTATGATGTTCCTCTGTCTTACAGGAGGGCTCCTGAGCATCCAGGTGAGATTACATGTTTGCGTTTTTTTCCAGTGGCTAGCTTTTAAATACCAAAATAATAATTGTTTGGTGCTTTCCAGACCGCACAGACAGCATCTATGATGTACCATGCTCTCTTTTGAGGACGATGTCTGATCACACTGAAGGTAAATCCTGGTTCATGTTACTGTTTCACCTTGTTGATGTGTCTTTTTCCTCTCACTTATTCTCAGCCACAGTTGCTTAAATGTACACAGAATGATTTATGCAACAAAAGCCACATGTGCAACAGCTGCAAACATTTTCTCATCTATATGTCTCATGCTTTCAGCTCAGGAGAGCAGCTGGACGGACTCTGCTGGAGGACATGAGGTCCAGTTTGAGGACACATGTCACATGACACATGACAGACTGGAGCAGCAGACCCCAGTGATTCACCAGGCACAAATACCGAAGACTGTATCTGCCTCACATCTGTAGCTTTGTGCTTAACTCTCTTACACGTTTATGAGAAACAAATGGTATTTATAGAACAAGTGTAAATAATGGCTGTCATCTTTGAGAAACTTTTGTGTGCTAGACAACATGTGCGTCCGCAACAAAAAGGTTCAACTGTGGTATTTATTACAGCTCCTATACAAGACTGAAAACCCCATAGACATTTATAACTAGAGGGAGCACGCTGTACAGGAATATCTACACACTGTGGGTCAGTCAAACTATGGTTCACAATAGTAAAATGACTCATTTACATGTCACCTGCTTCACAGTTTGAAAGTATACACCAAGTTGATATTGCTGTATTACACACTTTGGACTGGTTTGAATGGGAATGGTTTGAGCTTGGTTCTAAAACCCTTTATGGGTTTAATAGGAAATAAAAACGTTTTGCAGGTACACAATGAAAGGAAAATTGCTAACATTTACTGTGTGCACTTTTATATACCATCTACTTTTGTTTTACATTTTAATTTCTTACACTTTTCTGTGGGTACTAACATTGCAGAAGCTTTTAAACTAAACAAATGCTTAGTAAATGTAGTGAGTGACTGGTCACAGAGCTGTTTTTTTTTCTCATGAGGTCTTCAGCTGGTGACACTGAGAGGATTTTTGTAAACAGAAAATGATATCCAAAAATCACACTATATCTACAACACTGCATTCCCAGAGAAGGATCACACTGACATCTAATATCACTTGATAGACATACGTACATACATTAGCAGTATTCATTCAACAAAAACAATATAGTAGTGCAGGTATTCGGTTGAAATATAAGCAAAAAGGACTATGTAACAAGCAATGCATGAAAGTGATTTGTGCATTCTCAATATGTTTCTTCTTAAAATAAACCTAGTACAATCAAATACAATACAAAACAATAATAAAATAATATTTGGACATCAAATGAGAAATAGATGATTCCACTTCAATGAGGAGAAGCTTTTCGATCAGGTCTGTGTTGTGATCATTTTCAGTTACCAAAACTCTAGTAATAATATTTGGTTCAGTAATGTTTCACACACTCACACGGCAGACAAACTGCTAAAGGAAAAGACTGGGAAAGTTTCACTCTACAACCAGATCTGCACTCACTTTACAATCATCTCCAATTAACAACTAACTTTAATTGTTAAGATTAGTGCAGTGATGTCAGGTCAATCAACTATAAATAGCTCCCAAAAAGACACAGAATCTGAGTGTAAGTTGTCAGCCTTTTCGACATATTATAAGATCTGACCACCACTCCTCAAGCTGAGAAGCAGCAGTTGTACCAGTAGACAAAACCTATGAGTTATAACTTAAGTTTAAATATGCCATTGAGAAGTTGGTTGATTCACAATTTGCCCACTGCCAAATTTTTATCTGGCAATGTGATGCTAAACATAGGATGTAGTGCTAGGTTTAGAATGGTACCAGGTTACCTACTTTGTGGCTGTAAGAGAAGACTGTCTTACTGGCTACAGAGAAAGTATTCAGGCTCCAACAACTTGGAGTTAGGAGTTGTAATGGAATCAGGCATGGACCTGAGATTGTTCCTTGAGGAACTCCTCCAGGACAGTGATGATGCTGCAGGCTTCAGGCAGGTCGCTGTGCTCCGCCCTGGCATTCTGCAGCAATACATCCCCATTTCCGCAGCCCTGTAGGAACTGGCAGCAGCGAAACAGGGCGTAGTGACTCATCTCTGCCTGCCGCACAAAACGCTTCAGGCTGTTCATGTCCTGGATGGCCTGCGGAGTGAAAGCGATGGTTGATAGAGAAGAAGAAACAAGTTAAAAAGGGGAAGAAATCAGGATAAAGGAATGAGACAGCAGGAAAAAAATGTCATAGTGTGTATCTGCAAAGAGGAACTGAAAGATTGTCCAGGGTTTCTCTATCTTGTGGGGTTGTGGAATTTTTAAGGCTGAAATTAAAAATTTCGCATTTATGAGATTGGTATGGACGTAAAACCTGAAAACGTAATGCCTCTGGGCATGGCTGTGGCTGGCACGGAGGCATAAAAAGTTTAAGAAACCCTATTATATTCTGTCTGTGTGTAAGTTCTCTCACCTTAAGTTTGAAGTTCTCCAGAATCTGTCTGAGCAGGAAAGGATTACAACGCTCTGCAGCGTTTAGAAATGCCTGAATCCAGTCATCACAGAAACGATTACTGACTGGGAGAGAAAACAGCTTTGTTAGACTGTTAGACTGAGATACAAAATCGTTTTTTCCTCATTACGCCATGGAGTCATGGAGCATGACTTACCAGTGTTAGAGAGTGTGGGTGGGCTGGTGGAGCAGTCTATGATCAGGTCAGAGTGTGTGTCCTCGGAGATAGCCTTACACAGAGAAGCTGTTGTAGTGTCTTGTTGGGACAGGCCCTGCAAACTGGCTGCTTTGATGAACCTAGTACAGAATTCAACAGACATTTAACAGCTAACAAACAGATAATTACATACTGTACTACATGGAAATAAACAACTGGCAGGTTGACCTGCTATTGTTTTTTAGTAGTCTGAGGATTAATCGATGTGTTAGTGAGTCCCTGAGGGGCTGTTGCCAAACTCACCTGGAGACATCGGCCTTTGTCCTCTCGTCTGAATTATTAATCTCCACATGTGTGTGACTCAGAGCCTGCATACAGAAATTGTAATGGCTGAAATGAATTTTTCTAGAAAGAAGTTGTGTCTTGCACATATGCAAAATTTGAGTGATAACAAAATAAATCAGCTGGATTACAGCATTTTAATACAACAGAATTTCAAGAAAAAGTTCAATAAAAAACACGATGATGTTTACTCTTGCTCCTACCCAGGGCGCTCTCTATGCATCCAGATAGTTTTGGTGTAACTAAGCAAGGCTTGTACCGCTTGAAAACATATTGTAAAGTTTCGTTGGTAGTACACTTTCTATTACTTTCCTACAAGAAATAGAAACCATTCACAATGAGCCCAAATTAACTGTCTTATAAAAAAAACACTGGCGCTGAGTTAATCAAAGGGAATTGTTAAGTCCTTTAAAATGATTTTTAGTTTCTCATATTATGCAGATTTCTTTTATTGACAGAATCTTTTTATGAAGCAAAAACCCTCGAAAGAATTCCTATGTAGAGAAATTGACATATATTCACACTACAACTTTTGGTAGTCTTAAATAATAATGTTTACAGTCTTTTTAACAGGGTCTCGAAAGGAGCTGCTGCTCCAGGGAAGGGGTTTGTAGTCAGGGTCATGATGGCATATTGATATGCTATAATAATAATAATAATAATAATCATTCACTGATTTATAAATATATTATAAAATTAATACTGTGCAGTTCAGAATGTGTGGATGCTTTTCCTGTCATTATTTAACGTAACTTAGTTCCAATATCTCTGACAAGGCTTTTTTTGGTGGGCACCTATTTTTATAGAACATGATCTAGAGATGAAAAGTGACTCACAGCATGCAGCAAGAAGCTGATGTTGCTCTGGACCAGCTGCACCACCCGATAGATGTGCATCACAGACTCCTCGTACCACCGGCTCAGATAGGGACGCACAACTGTCTCAAGGTTCTGCAGCTGCCACACACCCACACCCACACACACATACACAAAAACACAGACAGACAGATCAATATTAACAACATAATGACAAATATATCTAACTTAATTGCACTGGTATTATATTCTCATACCTCTGGGGTTTGCAGGCTGCTATGCAGGCCTTGGACATATTTATCAAGCTCTAATCTAAATGTGTATCAGGTCAAGGAGTTAGAACTATTGCCTGTTTCTCTGTACAAAGTTACAGACAATGCAGAAAACAATACAACAATACAGGAAAGAACATTTTGTAATGGCGACAATTATGTATACAGTTAATACTGGAGGGCCTTGGATGATGTTTATAACTCAGGTTGATTTTAGAAGGACGCAATGCAATTGACAACTATGCGCAAAGGATATAGGTTCAGTCCTTTTTCAGAGCCACCCATAAAGCAGATGACATAACCATTTCCATCAGCATCAGGCTGCTCAGGAGACCTTTCCTGCTCCAGCAGACAGCAGTAGCAGCCAACTGCCTGCTCTGGGATACTGTGAAGAGGAAATAATACATTTGTATGAACCAACTTACTCATTTGTCCACATGTGAACCATCATTTCCTGCTAAATTCATTTTATTACTGTGATGGAGTCAAACAGGCTACATCCACTGTACATTTATACCTTTGTAACATGATAATGAAGCACTGCACTGCTTTAGTCCAAGAAGACTTAGACTAAAGTTATTACCTGAGTTCCACAGTGGCGATGTTGCCCATGCCTCCCAGCAGTGCTCCTTTGCTCAGCCTCCTTGAAATGTAGGTCCGCAGCTCTGGTTCTGCCTCTGATGGCAGGCTGCTGTCAATTAACGTCAGGCTGTGGGCAGGGCAGAAAGTCAATATGGATACTATGGGTACACTGGATAATTTGGAAGCCACTCAAGTCAATGGAGAACAGATGGAGAAAGCTGATGATCATTAGCCACAATCAACACAACACACAACTGAGTCACATAGCTGCAACTGTGCCGCCTCGCTGGGTGTCAAAAACCACCACCACTCAACACTGTGTCCAGACATTCAGAGGAATTTCATTCACTTTTTGCCAACTCCACATGACACATGGAAGTGGAGCCCAGTTCAAATTAGGAGAGACCTAAAGGCCATGTAACTCAGCAGCACAGCGAAGACCAATCAGAACAAGATCACGAATGAAACCAGCATTGATTCCATGTTGATTGGATTTCCAGTGACAGCCCGTGGATACACCAATGCACAACAGTGAAAGCCAAAGAGAAACGACCACTGAAAGCAGCGAGAAGGTAGGTGGATGGCTCCTTTGTTACCTAAAGTCATCCTGACTTGTTGTGGAGTCTGCTCGTCTCTGGTTCCATGCCACATTTTCCCCAGACGCCTCAGATCTAAGACAATTGACAGTTCACTCGTCATCACCTGTTTAGTTTTTACTGTATGAATCTGGTTTTACCTGCATGATGCCACTATCAGCAGGTTCAGGAACAGGGAAATACTAATACTAAAGAGCGCTTTATGTAAAGAGGAATCATAGACTGTAAAAAAAAATGAAAACAGTAAGACAGAAGGAAGCACTCATTATACACCAGGGACCTGGCTGTATTCAGGAAAAAAGTAGGGTGATGTCCTGCAGGATGAGGATAAGGTAACAATTGTGAACAATAATAAATAACCCAACAATAAAAAAAACAATAATTGGATAATAAATTAAAATCGCATTATAAACTGACTACATCATAATATCAATATTTCTGACACATTTATCATTACACGGTGGATGTAACGCAAACTTCTGTTATTTGCTTTCATTTTCAGGCATCTTTTAAACAGAAACTGGGACAAGTCACATCAACCATTACCTTGTGCCCTGATAGAGATAGATGGTGTAGTAGCAGTTCAGTTGTATTTTCTGGCTGTATCCAGCAATTTCTTCGCTGTCAAAGTCGTCCCTCTCTTCCACGTCAATTGAATCTTGGAAGGACGAGGTTTGGGAGGTAAACATGATCCTACTGCTGCACGGAGTGAGCTAGGAGCCGGCTAAAATGGCAGATAACAAGGGCGTGTTTGTATCGTTTAGCTGTGCTATGCTGGTGGATTGCTTTTATTGACGTTGTGATCGCTGGCTGATATTAAAATTGCAAAGCACATTTGCAACAGCTGCAATAGTATAAAACGTTCTCGGCTATATGCCCTATGCGCATGCGCAAGATCTGTCCGTGTACGTTCTCAATAATGTCCGACTGTGATACTAACCTGATATGCCGGTTCCAAGGACAGTCATCGCTAATGGTAAACCTTCAGGCTGTGTGTTTAATTATTTTTCTTATTTACGACGTTTACGTCGTTAAAATTGCTGTGTAAATATGTAGTCTTATACATCTGAATTTAAGTGCTTTGACTTGTCGTATGAATTGTGAACCTATGTAACGTTTAACATTGCAAAATCCATTGTAAAGTTGAGTTGTGTATGGCTGAAAATATATATGGTAAAAGTATATATAGCATGAGAAGGTGCAGAGGTTCATTTAGTAGTAGTAAAAGCAAACATATTTGAGTTTATTATAAGGCATTTTTTATTAAACAAACAAATCAACAATATTTTGTGACCACCAGAGGGCGCCTGAGGCGGCAAAGCCTTGTTGAGGTGCTTGAGACCTGACGCCATCTTCACTTGCTTCATTTCCGCTCTGGTTGGTATGCTAGCTGTTTTATTTTAGTGGTTTAGCAGGCACTGAACTGACAGTACAGAAATCATGGGAAGAAAGAAGAAAAAGCAAATGAAGCCTTGGTGCTGGTATCCTTTTCCATATTTTAGCTCCAATATTATAATGTTATCGGGGGCTGTGTCTTTGATGGCGTTATCCTCTGTTTACTGAGCTAATGTCAATTGTAAGGCAATCCGAGCTTTGTATAATAAATGTATAACGTAAATGTTAGCGTGCTTACAGTATGTAGCCAGCAGGACAGATTTTGAACTTGGTGTTGCTTCAGTTGAATGGACAGCTCTGAAGAAACATGACATGAGGATATTAAAAACAAGCGATGTCAGTCTTTGATATTCTACGATGTGTTGGTCATATTAGCACGGTGTTAATGAGTATGCAAATGCACGTCACGTTTAGCCGTGAAGTAACTGGAATTACAATGGTCGAGTCTTTTTTTAGGAATAGTTTCCTAAACCGTAATCTAAGGTACTGTAACAGAGATTTCGACGATGAAAAGATTCTCATTCAGCATCAGAAGGCCAAGCATTTCAAGTGCCACATCTGTCATAAAAAGCTGTACACTGGCCCTGGGCTTGCCATCCACTGTATGCAGGTGAGGAAACAATGATACAAACCATCTTCATAAAATCAAAGAAAATCAGTTGTTAATATGGTAAAATTACCTCGATGTGTTACTTCTATCATAGGTACATAAAGAGACAATTGATGGAGTTCCTAATGCAATACCTGGAAGAACAGATATTGAGCTGGAAATATATGGCATGGAGGGTATTCCCGAAAAAGACATGGAAGAGAGAAGAAGAGTGCTAGAACAAAAGAACCAAGGTATTGGAATCAAAATATCTTAATGTCCTGTCTTGTTATCGTGTATCTCATATTGTGCTCTTCCCTACTTTCAGAGACTCAAAAGAAAAAGCAGAACCAGGATGACTCTGATGAGTATGATGAGGATGATGAGCCTGGACCCTCCTTCCAGCAGCCTGCTGCAGGCCAGACCCAGGCAGGCTTCATCCCCCCTATGACCCAGCCTGGCATGCCTCCGGGGTCCGGTGCTCCAGGGATACCACCGGGCAGCTACTCAGGTGGGAAACAGTGGCTTGAACAGCGATAAGCAAATGATCCAGCTAGTCCTTAATAACGTTGTACTGATATAGAAGTGATTATACAGCTTTGCTATTCGTATCCCCGGTCACGATACACAACTGTTGTTGAAGCAGGCCCATGTTTTTACAACCCCTGCTTTTATCCAGTATTTAACCTCAGACCCCTGTGCTGTATCTTCTTTGAATTGTCCCTAACTACTCTGCTTCAAAATTAAGTATTCTCCCCTTTATATTTGAGCCGAGCTCACTTGCTGTATTTTTCCTAAAATCACAAGAATATGTTCTTTCAACCGTCATTGTAAAATTCAGGTGTCACTTATGTCATGTTAAAATAGGAATATTGATGTCAACAAAAGCACAATAAAAATTACATGAACATTTTTTTGTGTAGAAACACACTTTATTTTGTAAAAATTGATCTCTTTGTTTTAGGAATACCCCCAATGATGCCGGGTGTGCCACCAATGATGCCAGGAATGCCCCCTGTACTGCCAGGAATGCCTCCAGGGTAAATACTTAAGATTCTTAATCAAGAAGTTTTTTTTATGAGTCCTGCCCTGATTATATTTTTCCCCATGCATTTAGGATGATTCCAATGGGTGGCATGATTCCTCCGGGCCCAGGGATGCCTCCAATGATGCCAGGTGTGCCGCCAGGTAATGCCCTGCCAGCTTAGACCTGGAGGTTTGTAAATATGTCGTAACACTGCTGTGGTGAGGACTTGTTCACCTATATAATGAATTTCTTCTGCTGGTGTCAGGCATGCCCCCCCCTGTGGGCCACCGTCCAGGCATCACACACATGGCTCAGGTCCCCCCTGCTGCAAACGTGCTGACTAGACCTGCTGTTCCTGCTGCCACTGCCCCCTCAGCCCAGCCTGATGTCACAAAGCCTCTATTCCCCATTGCTGGACAGGTAAAATCTTTATGACACCATTTACCACTTTTCATCTCCCTCAGCTCTCCGACGGGGCTGAACATTGCCATCTCCTGTTGAAAAAGGGATGTATGAGTAGCTCTCTGTATATCACAAAGGCTAATCAAAAGGAGACTTTACCCAGCACTTTACCCAGAATTATTTTATTTACGTTTCCTATTCTTTACTCTTTTCTGTGCTGCAGATGGGCAATCGTGTTGCAAGTACAAGTACAAGTGCAGGCTCATCAAGTGCAGACGCTCAGTCCGCCTCCCCTAAAGCTCTGTTCCCTATCACATCACAAGTATGGAGCTGTCTGTCTGCTCTACTTTGGCAACCTGCAGCTTTATCGGCAATTGGCATGCACACAATTGTGTATAGTTTGCCTGTGACGTAATTGGTCAGATTAGTACTTTGTTATATAATATAATGTTTTTTTCATTTCTGGCAGTATGCCTTTGTTTGCTTTTTCCTTTGCTACAAATCTGCATTAATAGAATACTGTTGAAAAAATTTGCTTCAACACCTCAACAAAATAAAAAAAATGGAGAGTTATGCAGATTTGTAAAGTGGTTTTGCACTGAACTGCTGTAGGGCAATATAGCACAGCATGCTCTTTTGGATTTGTTTTCTTGCAGGCTTGATGAAACATGTTTTACTCCAGTCATACTGAGTGGTTACTCTACCATTTGGGTAACAATGGTTGTGTTAACATGTTACATAGATAACTAAGACTCCAGTTTATAGACTTGGCATTAACGTGTCATTATGTAGTGGAAGTACAAATTGGCACAGCACGGCACACAACATGTCCCCTTCACCTTTAACGTTTTAGTTTGATTTATTCGTTATAATCTCTCGAAACACAATCTTTGTACTGTCCAGCGACGTGCAATCCAAGTAATGAGCTTGAACTCTGCGTACACAATGTCACTTGATTGAAAATGACATGTAGGTTAAGCTATAGGACATCATTTTGTTTAATTTGTACACAATATAAATTGGTTTGAACCTATGAGTTGTAACCGAAGGAAGATTTGAACGTCAGTTTTGGTCACGTTTGACAGCCCTAGTGTATAGTGAGTTTACTGCATCCTTTTGGATATTAACGCATCATATTTTTCGTTGGTCTTGTAGCCAGCTGGTGATAGTAACTATGGTAACGGCATGAGAAGACGCACGCTGTTGTAGTCAGTGCTGGGCTCAGTTCTACCCTGCCTGGAATAACAGGACACCGTGAGTCTGGAGCCCTGGTGAACTGACACTGTAAAGCAAGGGAAAGATGAGGTGCAAGGGAAAGATGAATCCAGAGGAAGTCCAGTCAAATCCATGTTAAGCCTGTGTATAAACATTAGTGTTAATGCCAAGCTTTAACTGGATTAAGTATAAACTTAAATAATGGGAGTAACCTTAAAGTATGACTTAAGGTGTCCCCATGACAAATTTAAATTCCATTTAGCAGAGTCTCTATAATGTGTTTTCCTCTCTCCCCCATCAGAGTCAGCAGACAGTGACAGGGTCCCCCCACCCTCCTCCCTCTACCTCCTCTGATCCCTCAAAGCCCACATTCCCGGCCTACACTCAGGCCACCGTAGCTGTGGCCAGCCCCAATTCTGGCAGCAGTACGGTCTCCAAACCTCCCTCTACTGTGACCAGTAAGCCCGCCACCCTCACCACCTCCAGTGCAACCAGTAAGTTGATCCACCCTGATGAGGATATCTCACTGGTAAGTAGTCCAGCTGCAACAGTCTCTCTTTATAGTTTTTACAGTAAGTAGCATTTTCATAAAAAGAGATGGTTGGATATAGCAAAAGTCAATCAATGGCTTTTTAAAAAATTAAAATGGTTTATTAATTTTCTTGCTTATTTCTCCTGGTTGAGCTACAGAATTTCAGTGTCAAATTGTACTTCCTTCTTTCCTACCTGTGTCCTGTAGGAAGAGTTGCGGGCGCAGTTGCCCAGGTACCAACGCAGTATTCCACGCCAAGGCCAGACCACTCCTGCAGCCCCATCAGTGGGTCCCGTGGGTGGCATGATGGCTCCTCAGCAGCCTGGCATGAGGCATCCCATACCTGGTATACGCTGTGTGCCTCTAGCTCAGACATATGGTGTTTTATTGTAAATGCAAAGTATTTTAATCCTCACACAACTAACTCTGTAATCATACAACAATCTTGATGACGTGAAGTCTCACAAGTCGTTAACATGGGAATCTTTCCCATCTATGTCATCCATAGATATAATTTTTACTGAACAACGAGTGATTTCCAAATGAAAAGCTAACGAACCTGTGTTCTTGCAGGTCAGTATGGTGGTCCACCCCAGGGGATGCCAGGCTACGTGCCAGGAGGGATGCCTCCATACGGACAGGCCCCTCCTGTGGTTCCCCCAGGGTACCAGGGAGCCCCTCCACGGCCACCCATGGGTATGAGACCCCCTGTCATGTCTCCTGGAGGCCGCTACTGAAGCCTGCCTTCCTCTCTTCAATAGGTTTGGACACTCAACCCTTTTCTAATGTCCTCAACTGCTAGACAAACCAGAATTGGTATTCTAGTACGACGACGTACTGTTTATTCTACTACTGAGCTATGAGGAAGAGACACTGAATAAACAGCAAACAAAAGAGCTATAAAAGCATCACAGAGCGCATGGGAAATATTTACACTGTACCTAACCAAGACTATGAACTGTTGTTTCAAACCATCTCTGTTCTGTGGCTTTTTTTCCTTCTCATGTTTCATTTAGGTGTATAGAAGTGTAGTAGATATGGTTCGTAGTGTTGTGAAGGCGCTGGAGTTACATGGGCAGTACCCACCCTGTATCAAGGCAAGTTTTATGTAAATACATTTCTGTTCTCAGCTTAACAGTGAGGCCTTCACAGCACATAGTGCTGTTGGACTTTGTGTCCCCAACTTTGTTTGGTGAGGGCTTCAAATAACTGTTTATGCATTCATTCTGTTTTATGTTCATAGTTTAAATGAGGAAATACCCCCTCAACCTTAAATAGATGAAATACTAAATGAAATGGCATATGTATTGTTGTAAAACTGTATTGTAATAAAATGTGGCAAAAATGTAAGACTCTTCTTTGCGGGACGTTGGTGGGAAAAGAGACGTCACGGCAGGTTTGTACTCCAGTTATAAACTACATGGTGATTGTCCTTTTGTTGTCTTGAAGATGAACAATATCAACAGAAATGTGCATCTGTGCTTTCAAGTTTTTGCTGAGTTGAAATTACAAATGTTGGTAAATATTTTCTTTTTGGTATAAGCAGTGTGTTGATTTTTTTAAAACTGATGCTCTGTACATGGCACCGGCAGGCTAGCCTTTGACGCACTGAGTGTATTGTACAGCTGCATAACTTCCGGGTCGCTGATGGCTGTAGTGCTAAAACCCAGATTTCTCTTCTCCCTGTAGCGATGCCATGGGGGACTGGCTGAGGCCCTGTCTCAGTGTAGCCCTGTTTCAGCCTGAGGCAAGTCTCACCATTTTCTGTCTTCTCATTCATTGCCAGGGGCCCTCACAGCTTACACGCTGTTGGATCTCAATGTCCCCAAACTTGCAGCAAGTTTGGTGAAGGCCCTTGTTTGTGTTGTTGCGTTGAGGCACCATTTTCTTCAGGCATGTTAATTCATGTAAATTCTTCTCTTGTTTTCATTTAATAACTTTATGCTGAAGGTCTAGAGCAATTAAATGAAACTTTATTTCTTTTGATGCTTTATTAACTAGTCCTGCAGTCCACAGCAGTTTACTGTCTGAAATATTGATGGCTTGGCCAAAAGTCAAATCATTTGTGAAGAGTCCCACATACAGACACCATTAACAGTCTGTCACCTACAGCCATTTATACATGAAATGTTTGTTGGGAGGTTTGTGATGAACAAATGACTTTGCATATGCTTGTAAATGGCTTTACCACTTAATCCTGTTTGTTTCATCAGCTTTCCTCACTTGATCATTTGAATTTAACTACTTACATGAAGGAGAATCTCTGCCAGTAACAGGTTAGTTAAAGCTGTAAGTACCACTGCTGCAATTTTAATATCCGTCGACCTGTGTTTTGTGTGCACACACCATATGAGATATTAATGCGATCACTCAGAAGTATTTTTTGAAAAAACATACAGTGAGCCCACAACAGCTCTCAAGCATTTCACAATAATGATAGGCAATCATTCAGTATGACCTTGAGAAATAACTGGCCAATCATAGTTGAGTGCGCAACATATTTTCACTAGTTCTGCTTAATGCGATCAGCATCTCACCATAGTTTTTGGTGCAAACCAGGATTTAAACTAATGATTAAATGCTTTAAGGAAGTAATACCGGCAGAGTCTTCACCGGTAAGTATGGGCCCATTATCACTTTTGTTAATTATCTAATCCATTTAATATTGAACTATTTTTTCTTTAAACTCTCCACTGTGTAAGAAAATGTGCTAAGATGATATGGTTAATTGAATATCACAACAAAGGCCTGTAAAGCTTTTACCTGCTGAACAATGCAGTTTATGAAAAGATTCGACATGTAGTTCTGTCATACCTTGTCTGAGAATATGATGGTACTGGGAAAGCTTGGATTTGGAAAAGATATTTTTCTGCCTTTAAGTTGAGCCATCAAAGCACATTACAGGATTTTATTTGTGATTTCTGTACCAAAGTCTGAATGTTTACTGCTTTTCCTTGAATAAATGAGTTTTTAAACTCTAATGTGTATTTTTAATGTTTTGAATATAAGCACTCAATATAAACTTGGAATGTTTTGTTATAGACATAAAAACTCATACAGCATCAGAGACGGTTTATTTATAAAGGTAAAGAAAACCCTGGATTGCTGAAATGACTGAAAGTCCTGTTAGTGCAGAAAATTTTAATTTCCTCAAAACTATCATTTACCGAAAGCTGGCATGTGTCATCTCACCTGTGTTTACTGCATTACCCTGCACTTCTCAGAATATTTCAAAGCAGTATTGATGTCACTAACTGCAAACACTGTTATTCAAAAGCATGCAACATACTCAATGTAAATACAAGTATGTCATGAGGTATTTCTACATTTCAGTCAGATCAGGTGTATCACTCTTCTACATTTCTACAAGTCTAATTTTAACAGTCAGTTTCTCTGAAACATTGAACATGAGTAGATATTTATATGCTGTCTGATGGTCAATGCAAAATAAATACATCTTAAAAAAGGCTATGGCTCAGTGTAGCCCTGTTTCAGTCTGTGGCAGTTCTATTTCATTGTTCCTAAACTTATGTAGATCTAGATTTTGAGATCTAATTATAGAATGAATAGAAATGAAGTAATTAGAGGAAAAATGTTATCAAATATTTATTCATAAAAAAATACAAAATTCTTGTGAGATAGTATGAAATATGGCTTCCATCAATATTCACATAATCTGTACAACTGTATTGCCTCAAATTATCTTAAAATCTAACATTTGCAGTCTCATCCTGAAACTGTCTGGTTTTTATTACATAGAAACATGAGGCAGACTTTCTGTTTGTTTCTGTTGCAATTCAGTTACACTTATCAGATCATTCCAAATACATAAAACTGTTGAACTAACATGGTAATGTGTAAATACTATGTAAAAACAAAAAACATTAATACTAAACATACTTCCATTACATCAGTGCAAGGTTCCGCTCTTAATCTTTTGTTCTGAATTGGAGAAAAAATTGTGCTTCTTAGTTTCACCACCAGCTAGATCCACCAGTAGTGCTGTTTGAGAGTCATATCCCAGTGAAAGCTGTGTCACTGGAAGCATCCTTGAATATACAGTATAGCAGAACATATTTACATGTAAGAGCTGTCTAATAGTCCATTTAAATATGGGACCCATTTTTTTCAATCTTCATCCTCAGTCTGGCCTTTCTTTTTGAAAAGTCTCTAGAATTTTCATTTCTCCTCATTTGTTTTTATGTGTTATATGAAACAAAGGTCTGCCTCAGCTTTTGTAGCTCAGGATTATACAATGACCACTGCAGTGTATGACTGATTATTTGCTGATTGGGAACATTATTCCATTACTCGGATGTCAAAGGCAAGCACTCCATCAAATGAAAAGCCAAGGTAGAAGGTGACATTTTCATTTCCATTAGGCAAGGAGGCAGAATAACGAGGAAAGACCCTAATCTTGTTGTCTCTGGTTCCCCCTTTCACAAACAAGTCTCCGTTTTCTGTCCATCCTTCAACGCGTTGCAGTAGCTGCACAACCTCCTTGGTTTTCCATACTTCCCCTCCAAGCCATTTCAGTTTTCTTTCACTTAGAGTCCCTTTAATCTGCTTCTCGATGGCAGTTCTGTGGACAATCTTGTTGAGACCTTTTGCCTTTGCCAGAAAGAAGTGGGTCATGATTTTACTTTTCCTCTGAGAAGCATCTTGGCTTTTTTGCCAGCAGAGTTTCTGAAGTGCATCGATGGCTGATAAAAAGATCTGAGTATCAGCAGTATTGAGCTCATTTCTCGTCTCAGGCCAAAACAGAAGGGAAAGAAGGAAGAGAGCACTTGCTGTTGACATGTTTCTCCCCTTTGTAATAAATCTCTTGCTGAGATCTTGAAGCTTTTCAAGGGACATGAGCTTTAAGGACCCAGGTAGAGTACAGTTCAGAGCTATCTGGCAAATGATATAGTTTGCAAGTTCTTTCTGGTCCAAGCAATTCCTCGTCAGGTTTTCTGGGTACATGCCAATTATTGTCTCAAGTTTTTTTCCTGCCCTCTGCGGGTTCTTGTCATAAAGTAATGAAAGGATGGATGTAAAATTTCCTCCACCAAGCTTATAGGTCCTCATCTGTCTCTGGAATGCAGAAAGCTTCTCAGGTGAACTGATGTCAGCACTGTTGCTTTCTTCTCCTTGGTCACTCTCATCTGATGTATCGCAAAAAAATCCAGCATATACAGCACTCTTCCTTGTCAGCCATTCTCTAGGATTGTATACTTGTTCTGGATCTCTTGCATCAAGCTCTTCGACCTCTTCGCTGATGTCAGTTTGAAAGTAGCTGAGGTCTTCAGAAATGCACTCAAGCGCGTGGCCCAAGCTCCTCTGTAATCCTTTCAACTGCTGATGAAACCTCTGCCAGGGCTGTTTGACCTCTGCTGGGATGTAGTCTGTTAACAAGTACTGCATCAACTCTGATTTGCCAGTACTGTTTAAAAAAACATCTACTCCTGACAGAAATTTCAGCAGCCTGCAGCCAACATCTACTTCCCCCTGGTATGAACTGTTGAGGCTGACGGTCTCTTTCTTTGGTGTTTTCTCTGAGGCCCGAAAGGCAGAAATTCCTTTGAGTGCAGTGCTTATGATTTCAACTGCCCTTTCAGGGGATGGTTCTTTCTCCTCAAGGGTGTCATACAAGTGGTAAAACCACCACTTGTAAACTTGTCCAAGGGTGTCAAGGACAAATGTATCATATGGAAGAAGAGATTTTGCTTCCTCTGCCCATTCTAGGGCTTCTTCAAATCTCAAATTTGTGTAAAGCAGCCGGGCAAGCTGTTGCGCCACGTACGGATCTTTTCCCAAAGCTATGTGGGCAGCTTTCATGAGATCAACAGCCTTCTGAACACCGCCTCCTTCGGTGCTGACATGCTCAATAAGGGGTGAAAAAGTTGTGTCTACAGGGTCTCCTCTGCTCTTCTTGTTGCGTCTGATGAAAAGAGCTCTGATGAACTTCAGGAACTCATCTCTGCCAAACCTATGACTGATGAGTACTTTGTCATTGATGAGATCCATGGCAATATCACTCTGAGGCAAATTTGCGGACAGCTGACTCAGAATTTCCTTTGCCACCAGCGTGTGAATAATCCGTATTGATGAGATATGTGTCGAACCCTCTTTGAGGTGGATGAAAATAAGCCTAGCTTCCTCACTGAGGTGATCCACAAATGCATGGTACCGAGCTCTGTCCACATGGGTGGCCATGCCAAGAGAGGCCTCGCAGTGTGATACTGACAGGTATGAATCTCCAACATAGCTGTTCAAGAGAGCCACAAATCTGATGAGGCGAGTGGTAGGTGACGAATGATCAATCTTATCCAGGAGGTTTTTCACAAAATTTTCAATGTAACTCGGCTCGAACCCTTCACTCAGCAGCACAAACGTGAGGATGAAGTCTGGTTCAAACTGCAGCTTGAGTTGCTCGTGCTTTTTTGAGAACAACTGCTTCTCTACACTTGAAAGCTTATGTGTGACTGCTACTGTTTGAGAAGGTGATGCTTTGCACATTCTTCCCGGATCATTCGACCTGTTGCAGATGAGGAGGATAAAGCACAACACAGAGGGACTTATTTTTTTGATCGCAATGACATTTCCAAGCTCCCGTCTGAGATCATATATGTAATCTGCATTGCGGTCCTCCAAGAGCAAGAGCACTGGCAGACAGTTGTTTTTGTCTTTCTCGTCATGTTCTCTCAGTCTCACTGCATGCTCACACACAGTTGTGATTTCCTTACACTGCTTAACAACTGCACATCGTACTTTTTTTCTCCAACTCCACAGGATCTGTCGTGCCACTGTGCTTCCACCACTGCCAGGATGATGGTATATGTTCACGCTCTCAATGGGACGTATGGCTTTGGTAAGATGTGCCATCTTGTCCAGGATTGTGCTTGCTTCGTTAAAGGCATCCCTCTGTATGATATTTCCACATCTGTGTTTGTCAGCGAGCCAGAAATTGATCCAGTCTATCTTTCCACCTCGATAGAAGTAGCTCTCAATTTGTTGGATTTCGTCCTCACTCATGACCTCCAGCTTTGTATCATCACACTGGTCAACACTGATGACTTCCAAAGAATCCAGCATGGCCTCTTCAACGGACTTTAGGAAGCACACTCCTCCATTTAAGACTGGCAGTGTTCTCGTGGGTTGATTCTTCGAGAGCTGAATGCTTTGGACAGTGGCATCCACGTGAGTCAGTGGCATTTCAACAATGCTGATGTCTTTGAGTGAAGACGTGTCACAAGACGCCTTGGCAAGACTTGACCACTTTTTGTAGTTTTCCTTTGACTCTGATATGACTGCCAAAAAATCAAGTCCATTCATCTCTGCATAGAATTCATGAAACGTATCAACAAGTGGCTGCTCAACGTCAGACATGAGCAGGAAGAGGACTACAAATGAACTCCTGGGAAGGATGTCATTGCAGATGACGGACACTGCCTTTTTCAGTTTCTTCTTTCTCGTTTTGATCCAGGTTTTTTCATCACAGGTTTCCTCGCCACCAGGGAAGTCTTTTCTCCCGTTGCAGAAGATCCAGCTTGTTCTCTCAAACAGCTGCAAATTGTTAACGAATTCGGCAGTTTTCAGCCCATCATTATTTGCATAGTTTTCAAGAAAGTGGAGGGTTACAACCTTCTGCTCCTTATATTTACCACAAAGACCAGACGTTTTTGAATCAGGGTCAAAATCAAACACACAGAATAGATTCATGTGAAAAAGGAAGCTTATGCTGCCGAGATGCTCGGGCTGAAATTTGTTGGTCACTATGATGTAGAACAGAGAGTTGTCCATGTGTGTTTTCCCGCATGTTAAGAGGATGGAAAGTTTCCTGCTTTGATCCTCTACACACTCAACAGTTGTTTGACTGCGTGAACATTCTGCCTCTTCTCTCTGTTGGTCTTTCTCGCTCAGTTGTTGAATGAAATGAACGAGGTTGTCATCAGTGATTTGTGGTGTGTTAGCTCCTACTCTGTAATAAGCAACTTTCTTTTCATAGATGACTTTGTTGGCCTTCTCAGAGAATTTCGGGACACCGACAGAGTAAAGCTTGCCTTTCACAATGCTTGCTTTTGGGACGACATCATATTCAATGACCCATGTTTTCTCTGTAGCTTCCTTGTCAAAGACCTCAACGAATCGGGGGTTCCTTATGCACTTCCTGGCATCGCATTGTTGATTTGAATCTTTGAAGCATCTTTCAATGTAGTCTAGTGCGTCAACATAATCATGTAGACTCCCGACAGGCACTCCTATTATTTCACCATGCTTATGTTTGCCTTTAATTTTATCCATAATCCCAAAATGGATCGTCCCATTGGTTCGCATGTTCATGCATGCACACGCAAATCTTAACACCTCACTTCCTACTTTTGATTGTAGCTTTTTTGAGTCGAGTTTGTGCGCGGTCTCTAGAGACTTGTATTCATGACATGGAATCATCATGTTTTCAATTCCTGTCTCTGGAAGTAGCACATTGTGTTTGACATATCTGCAGTTTGTTTCAGGCTGGTCAAAGTTCTGATAGTCACAGAAAGATAAAGGTGCTCCTGCAGACGCTGAGCTGTCATTGCACTCCACAGGAATATCCTCCCTTTCTGCTGGGTCAGCAGGTTGTTGTGAAGGGGGGTTCGGTTCCTGTCCTAGATGTAACACCTTTTCTCTCATGTCACCTCCACCTTCACTACTTAAATCACTTCCTTTTTTCTGTTTCTTCTGTTCTGACAGTAAAAGCTCATCTCTTTTCTTCAGTAGGTGTTCAATTTGGCCACTTCTCATTCCAATTGTGGTGCTGAGGTATTCGCTCTGTAGAGTTGTGAGAACTGGCCCTGTCACCTCCTCCTCTTCCAGTTTTGTAACGTACTTGTCTTTCATTCCAATGAATCTCAACCAGGCGCTCACATGAATCTCTGTCCATCTGTCACAGGACAGATCACGCCACCCTGTAGAAGAAAATGTTCAAGTCAAGTCATAAAAGGGTCATAAAAAAGCAGTTTAATGTATCTTTGAGCATCTCACTGTGAAGAACGTCTGTAACTACAGGTCGTAATTCTGTTGCAACACACACAGTGCTAAAGCGCTGCAGTAAAAACTAGTTTAGTTTTAGATCCACATCTTTGTGTGTCAATACTAAACCGTCATAATTGGGCACATTGTTGGTTACTTTCATTAGACACATGATTTTCATTATATTCCTCCTAATTTGAGAACAAGGAAGGTTAGAAAGCTAAATGTGAGCAGGTTTTACTGATGTATAAGTTGTTTTGTATTAAAAAGTAGCTGTTTGGTTTAAAGGGTTACTTCACCCAAATTAGTGTGTAAATCCACTATCTGGCAACATATCTACTAAAGTTTTAAGTTAGCTGCATTTGAGATTTTTGTTCTTGTGTGATTTGGGTGAACTGACCCGCCAACTATTTTACTGTCAGTTATTCTGAATTGTTCTCTATTTTTATGAGAATGATAAAAACAAACAAACATGCATCGTGATGGCTTTACATTGACATGTGAAACAAACTATATTAGCAATGGCTACTTTGTTTAATCAATATTATTTGACAACTTTTGGACACAGAAGAATTGAATTGTCACTGATTCCTAATGGCACCAAACCATGGCCATATTTCTGCTAAACTACAGTGATATGCAGCATTTCATACTCACCTGCCTCCGAAGAGCCGCTTTCCATTTTGTTATGGTTGTTTCTAAGGACAGTAAAAGACCAAACTTAAATATCTGTATTATTGTAACTAGACATGCACATGCACACTAGACCAAAGATCACTCTTACCATGTGGAGCACAAGACTAGACCACCTGCATCACTGTTAATGAGTGTTCAGGCTTTCTGTGTCTCTGTTGGTGACAAAGCAGCGTTAACACACCTTCACTTCTTAACACTGGATGCGTTTTTAAAATCAGTTTTTTGTCAGTTTTGTTCGTTCTGCATGTCTGAAGGCAATCATGCTTGGTTATGCTGGAAATGTACTCACCAAGAGACAGTTGAGACAGAACCTAGCAGCCGAAGAAACGGTGGTGCAATGAAAATGGCTTTCTGCAAAAATATGAAAATTCTTAAATCAGTATTGAAGCCAGTAAAAACAAAACATGAGATGGATTAGTCACTTACTTCCCCGTGACACAGCAAGACAAAACAAAGTATTCAATTATTTACTGGTAACAAAAAAGTCTGCCTAATTTACACTGACTGTTAAACGGTGCACGTCTTAACCATCTTAAAGAATACTTTGGTGTGTTTGACTGAATGTCTGAATTACTTAGATAATGCTCTGGTTAAGGCTTCACTTGGGTGTGTCTCTTCCTGAGCCATATAAGTCTATCTAGTTTCACAAGAAACAGCCCTGCTACGACAGAACTGAGATACGGTAATACTGCATTTAACTGCAGCCCTGGCGAGACAAGAGGCGTCCCGTGGAGCCTGGACAGTGATTTAACATTTCTGGGGAATTAAATAGGACACTGAAATCTAAAGCTGAACTGAAAAGCTGAAACTGAAAAAGTTATACTGAAAGACAGGTTAAAAATATATATATATTATTATTTATGTGCTTTGCATTGTGGTGTTTTTTCAAAGACAATCCTCTGACGTTTCTCTTCAGTCTTTTTTTCACCAACATTTTTTTGAGGACAGTTTCTATTCAGTGTCTGTGGTTTTCTACTTTCAAGGAGGGCTTTGAGGGGAGGGGTAAGGAGAGATATTTCCATATAATCTGCATAGTAACGAGAGAACGGCAGTCTCAGGTGAGCGCGAGGATGCCACGGCCCTAGGTGCGTGGTGACGTCAGAGGTCCTGGACGGCAGGTTCAGGTGGAGTGCCGTGCAGACTGAAAGATTGTATGAAGATGACTCTCTCCTTGCTCCCCTCAAACCTCAAACCCCTCCTCTTAGTCCGGATCAGTTACAGAGAATCGAAACCTAAAACACTGATAGAAACAGACCGCGGAAATAGAAAGAAGAGACTTTCTCTCTTTGTTTGTTTCAGAGGCCGTATTTCCTTTTTTCAGGTCACGTTTTGTTTTCTATGACAAATTTTGTTTTCGGTACCAGCATTTAAAGTCACTGTGTGAACAAAATGCGAAGCAGTTTCACTTACTTTCCAGGAAAATGTAACACACTAACCATCTGAACAAGTCTTTAAATACTACTTCCAGCCTCAGAGAATGTAATAGAAGAAAGTGCACGAACCAATATAGTATATAATATATAGAATATAATAGTATGAACTTCAGGAAACCCGCTATTTATTTGTTTGTGATTATCTAAATGTATCATCCCAATAGCCTCATTTAGCTTCTACATCTGTAGCCTCCAGTAATCCACTTACATTAAACAAATCCACAACAGGGTTTTTAGATTGTTATTTAAGATTCAGAGGTTATATAACGAATAACTCTCACCAGTGCTGTGATGTCGCTTGCAGACTGCGTTCAACAGCCCACTTCCTTCATGCCTCTGTGGGTCTGTGCTGCGCTCCTCCTGGTGTTGCTGCCTCTCCCAAAAACAAAACAGCAGCCTCCTTTGTCACCCGCTCTGTTGCCACTCCCTCATGGAAACTTAACCATTTCAATAATTTAGATGCCTTTGTAATTTCTCCCACTACGGACTCGTCGTTTTTCTGGAAACTAATTAGTAACTGCTCGATTTAACTAATAGTAACAGCATTTATGTATAGAGGGAAAGTACTCTGATCATAATAATTGCAGACACATGAGATGCATATCAGACTCCTCGGTTGGCAGAAGTTGAATTAACAGAAACTGAAGTGACATGCTTATGCGGAGCTGCGTCTCCTCAGTCTGCAACATACAGTCAGTCGTCTCATTATGATGCTCTACAGTTTGTTGTTGGCCAGAGAAACTTGGAACCGATCGTTTAACAATCCATTTACCTCCGTTTCTATGCACTTATCCATATTTATCAGCTGTCAAATGCAATGTCAATGAAAAAAAAAATCCATTAAGTCTGTAGTGTCAGTTGAACCACTGAGGAGGAAACCCCATCTTTCCATTCTGCTACCTTCAGTTTAACTTTTCAAAAATGTTTTTTTAATTTGTTCTGAATGCAGTTATTTCCAGGCTCAACCTCAATTAACGTTGGTGGCATACAAAGCTTAAATCATGCGGTCGCCTGTCAGATGTAGTGATAAACAGTATGTATATTGACTTTTATTTTGGAAGTTATCGCCGGAAGTATTTTTTATAGTGTTGTCCGCCTTGACAGGTGGACGTCTTGCTTCAACTACCAGGTCTGAACAATTGAGTGAGAACTTATGAGTGTTCACTGCCATCTAGTGGCCACAGTGAGGAAATACATTTTGATTGCAAACGCGGTTAACAAATGAAGATTCAGTTGTCAGGTCATGGTTATCGAAGGAAGGTTGAATCCAGTGCAGCTGGACTTGCGCCTCTCACCCAAGGCTTCTTAAGTTCTGACTGACTGGAAGCAGGGGCGGATATACTACCTTTCACCTCAATTTTTATGAATATTTACTATTTATTATGCTTTCAGTATCACAAACAATCATCAGTATATGTGGCACTTTTGAGTTGTTCTTATGTCTTTTCTGCTGTGAGAAGCTAAATTCATACCAGTGTCAGTCGTTGCCGACATAACTTGTCTTCATCACACGACATACATCTGGGATAACTGCTATTCAGGTGAACCTGTGAGTAATCAGACCCACTTGGGTTTTATAATTGTAATCCTGAATATACACTGCCCTCCGATATGTCAAAGCGCGTAACTACAGCTGTTAATGGAAGTTTTATTTTGAATGTTAAAACCGGAAGTATCCCTGTGCTATTATGTCTAGCTTGATGCTACTAGAGTGCAGTTGTACTTACTCAACGTCACCGCAAGAGGGCAGCACACTCATTAAAGTAAACCAAGTGATTTTGGTTAGGCTGCAGGTTTTCATTCCAACCCAGGAGGAGCACATCAGGCCAACCAATCAACATCAAGGGATCACTTAGTTATCAGCTGAAGACTGAGATCAGCTGATTAATTGATTCCAGCCTGGTGTGTTCCTCCTTGGTTGGAATGAAAACTTGCAGCCACGCGGCCCTTTATGGAACCGGTTTGAGATGCCTGGTTTATAGCAAGAAGCACTTTAGCATTTTATAGCAAGAACCACACTAATATTCAATATGTATAAAATTGATTGAACATTCTAATTTAGTATTGCAGTTCTTCACTATGACCACCGGAGGGCAGTGAACACACGATTGTAATATATTGCATTCCAGCGGAGGCAGACACATTACCTACCAGCACCTATTTCTGGTATAAACTTTCGATATAAAAAGGACTAGTTTTTTTAAATACTCCACTGCCAAGTATGTTAATAGAAGTTAAGACCGGATTTCTTGCCATTGTAGACTAGTCTGCTCTTATATTGAATTACATGTAATGCAATTATTGAAAAGGCCACAAAGAACTTACTCAGTATTGAAACTGACCATCAGAAAAGCTGATTTTTAATGTCACCATGCCAAGAAAATTAAAATGATGTGATTGAAATATTGACTGTTTATTGTCCAGATTTTTGTTCTTTGCCTACTTGCTGGGGAAAATCATCAGAGGTCCAAGAGTTACAGTGCCACAAGCCATGATATCTGAAACATTAATCAAACTGTTAATAGGAGAGCATTTCTTTGGGATGTTTGCACAAAAATAACAGGTGTCTGCTTGTTATGAAACTCAGTAGGAGGATCTACAGCAGGCATGTCAAACTGATTCCATTAAGGGCCGTGTGGCTGCAGGTTTTTGTTCCAACCAAGGAGGAGCACACCAGGCTGGAATCAATTAATCAGCTGATCTCAGTCTTCAGCTGATAACTAAGTGATCCCTTGATGTTGATTGGTTGGCCTGGTGTGCTCCTCCTTGGTTGGAACGAAAACCTGCAGCCACATGGCCCTTTATGGAATCAGTTTGACATGCCTGATCTACAGTCAGGAACAACAGCTTACCTTCACGGATCAGATGTCTCAGATTTGTCTTGTCGTTCCATTTGGGAGAACTTTTGTAACAGTTAGTGTCACAACATCGACACACATTATTACTCCCATCCACATTTTTCCATCTGATGAGAAAAGTATATAGAACTAATTATGAAAGCTGTGCAGTTTGACTATCTGGCTATTAATGTACTTGCAGTAGACATACTCTAGTTGTGATTTAGCATAATATTTGCCTGCAGTTCATGGTTTCTCTGCAGATAATCTGTAAATCTAAAAATTGTTTTGGGAACTCTTAGTTACTTTAGTTTTACAAAACTTGTTAACATAGTTGATGTTTAATTTTGCAACAAATATCAGCCTTTGATTAAAACAGATTTGGTCTTCAGGGCTGGGCATTGTCATCTGCAGTAATCCTGAGTCAGCATATAAATGCCTACAGTGCAGGCTTAACTGTACAGGGCTTTGTATGGTAAAGTAAGGAGCTACAAAAGAAAAGGAATAAATCACCTTGAATGTACATAATTGCAGGCCTTGTTGACCAGGCTACTTTCCCACAATTTAGGAGTAGCTTTCAGATGGCAAGTGATAAATACCTAATAAAAGAAATACAGGAGGAGATCACAGAAATGTCATTATACAACCTTGAAGCATTTCCAAACATTTTAAATCATGCAGGTTATAGGTTATCAGTGACTCACAGAGTTCCTCGAATCGTGGCGAAACAGGAAAGCATCGAGCTGCAGCTGAAGCGAATAAGCCCTCGTTCTGGGCTGGAACAGAGCGTTTGATCCTCCCTCTTTTGCGTCAGTGAGGCACCTGACATACATCAATTTCTCATGCATGGCAAAGGCCAACAGTTCAGTTACAGGAGTTTGTGTTAGCAGTTAATTTACTGTGGATCCTGATATTAACAGGCCCACTCACTCAACAATTAAGTCAGTTTGTTTCATGCTGTATACTGAGCTACTCTTACCCATGGTTTTCAATGAAGTAGTATCTGGGGACTGATGTAGCATCAGGCGACAGAGTGGCGACACAGCTATCGATGAAGAGTCGTCTTTGTCCTGAATCAGGAGCAGTGTAAGATGCCTCGAGGTGCAGGAGGTCTCCGAGGTAGAAGGCAGTGGAGAACATCTCACTTGTCCAGTCATCTGCATGAAAACACAAACGTCACTACATGCACACCGAAAGAAAAGCCATTAGAGCCAAGAGAGTGCACACTTACCGCTCATCAGTTTCAGGGAGAAAGCAGAGTGCTCCGCTGGAGACTGTGCAGAAGCAGAAAGCTGAGCGTCACTGCTCACCAAGTGTGTCCTGTCCCAGAGAGTTAACCCGTCAGCCAACATGAAGGAGTCTAAAACACTGAAACATGTCCTCGTCCTGCAAGAAAGGTCACCTTTGATAGTGGCAGGAAACAGGAACTACATCATGGCTCATTCTTGTAATGCCATGGTAATTGGCAGCAGGTGAGATCACCAGCTTGTTTGAGTAGATCACAGAGTCCTCAGATATCTAGAGGTGAACATAAAAGCAGATGAAAATCTTTCTGAAAGACAGCAAGACAAGACTTTCACTCAAAGGGGCCACAGGTTAATCCACCAGTGTGATACTATCAGGCATCAACAACTTACGGTTAATTTGGAGCCACAGTCTTGCAGTCCAGCTTCAATGACGTACTCTGTGTCACCGGCAGCAACAGCTCGGCACTGACTGCTCTGCCAGTGCTCGGCTTCTCCCAGAAAAAGCTCTCCAGGAGACACAAGGCGGCCATTTTTATACAGGTCAGCCCTTACCACAATGATCATGGACGTTTCTGTGCACTGTACGTGGACAGTGGATCTGTCACTGAGTTGTGGTCCGCTCACGTCTTCCTCATCGAATCTTAATGTCATAGATTTATACTGCCTCCCTTCATCGTCGATCATGGGGCCATCTTTTAAAGATCGAATGGCATCTGTGACACCAAAAGCAACCGAAAGCAGAAGCACCAGAGAGGCCGATTGAGCTACGATCAACATCGTGCTCAGTTCTCACAACAGGAAAGTCCAAATTAGACTGTATTTACAGTGAGACGCTGAGGATTCAAACAGTGCAGAGGAGAAGATCCTCCCAGTGTCTCAAACACTTCCCAGTTCAGACCAATCAAATCACAAAGAGAGCCCAGCTGGGAGCAATTACTGATTGTCTGATCACACACATGCATATGATTGGCCCGCAGTATAGAAAATTAGTCTGATTTTCTTAGGAGATCTTTCATGCAGCTGTACTATAGCTCCTCATTTAGTTTCTGTTATTGATAATAAACCTGAGTGGTTTGGCCTGACTCATCATGTTAGACAAACTTACCCTCACACAGATTTGACTACTAATCAAAATCTTCAAATCTAGTCCAGAAATCAGTCAGGAACAAGGCCAGGACCAGCAGGATTGAGGCCACATCAAGCACAAGAACATCTCTAAGGAGACAAATATGCTAACAGTTAGCCACATATTCATATTGCCCCTTGTACCACTGCTGAGCGGTCCTGTGGATTCCTGCAGTGTTTGCACAGCAGGTGGAAGCAGACAGGGAAGTTAATGTATTGTTGTATGTATTGTTTTTACTGAACCACATTTCTTGCAGACAGTTGGGTTTGTTGTGCAGCTTTGGCTTCTGGTGTTCCTCCTGTATCTGCTTCCAGAACAGTCATAGTGGAAAATAGCTACGACCACTAGGTGTGTCCCAAATACTTAATTCGAAGCAGGATGAGTATGGACAGCAGAGTTTACTCAGCATACTGAAAACGGTTGAGTGGAAACAGGAAACTACAGCTGGAAAAACATATTGCACTGATGGTGAAACACCTCTAGAAAAACAAAAAGGTAAGGTGGCACATTTTGCTGCCGCTCTGGAGGATAGAAATGACATCACAGTACATGCGACATCAGAAGGTCCAAAGTTCAGTTGACATAATGTTTAAGATGTAAATCTTTTGTCTTAGTTTTGCACCATTTCTTCCCCATCAGAAAAGTACATTATAAAAAAGTATTTAGTATACATGTAAGTAATGCCTGCATTGAGTACTTTGTTGCTTTTCTAGTGTGAAAACAACATCCTGACATGGATTAAGGACACCTGTTTTAATCCCTTCTTCAACACCCACTTTGCCAGAGAAGCAGCTAGTTTTTATGCTGCAGACTTCTCTTTTACAGTCATTAAGACAGTTGACCCAAATGTAGTCAAAAAGCAAACACGTGTAGTTTAAATTGTTTATTATCTCTTTGGGTCATTTGTATCTGAAAGGGCAGATTGTGTAGCAGTTGCACTTGTCACGTTCACAGTGAACTGAGCAGTGGGCCTGACGTCACCGAGGGCCGCTGTGCTGTTGTTGGCCACCGCTGCTGCCGCCTTCGAGTTCGAGGCGACCACAGGAGCGGCAACGCGACTTTCTGCATCTCCGTCTGGAATTAGAGAAACAGCTTTTTTTTTTTTAAAAAATAAAAAAAAACTGTTAAACATTAAAATTTCTTCTCACTTCACCTTTGAGGTCTGTGCCACTTTCAACGTCTTTATTCTGTTCAGAAGCGACAGTCTGAAGCTCCACCTGGTCTGCTGTGGATGGAAGCAGTCCTTTCTGCAGATCTAGGATAAATACACAATTTAGCATCAAGATCTGTCTTCGCTGAACCTTTTTCAATCACTTTTCTGGGCAGAAAGTTCTTTAGTCGAAATCATAGTGGCCAGAAGAGGATTTAAATTGGCAAAGATAATCGCCTTGTTCTTCTGACTTAAAGTTCAACCCTTACCAACTCCTCTGTCGTTCACTCCACTCCTCCACTGGCTGCCATACAGTGCAGGTCTGCTGATTTTATTGAGAACAGGAGGAAGCTCTTCCACAGGTATGGGCCCACTTCTCTGCATGCCTGGCAAAACCAGCATTGGACCCACTCTTGCCTCCTGTTCCCACACTAAACAGACAAGCATGATGCAGCTTTAAAGTTAAAAGCCCAAACCCACGTGTGAAGCCTGACATCTAACGGTGAAAAACATGAACTGAATTCCTTGTTTAAAATTGGCTGGTCTTGGTTGCAGGTGATGCAACTCTGGATACACAAGACCAGCTGATGGATGACACCTTTTTGTTGTAAGCTGACCTACCTTGAATGAGAAACTCTACCTTTATTGGTCTTCAGTCCGCTCCTCCAGGAGGTTTCGGAATCAGCCGGCTTCCCAAACCCACGAGGAGCAAACTTGCCAACGCTGCTGGGCTTGTTGTGGGTTTGGCCAAGGTCATTTAGGTTTTGACAGTGGCCACATAAGTAGTCATTATCATCAGCTGACCTCCATCTGAAAAGGACACATTTCCCCATTAACTTTTTATATCGAGTGCAATTTGACACTTTGCAGAGTGGGTCACACTTGCCTTCCATTTATGAGAGTGCACGCCTTGTTTGGTGCCTCGGCATCGTTTACTGGTACAGCATTCAAGTGACATGTGACGTAGAGCTGTAAGAAAAGAAAAGGCAAGTATGAAGAACTGCACATGTGCAATTATGACTTAAGTCAGCTGCAGGACAGCCTCACCTCCCCTCTGTCCTCATTATGAAACCTAAAGGCATCAATGACCAAGTGGAGCTTGTCATCCTGTGTCCTGGGTAAGAAGTGAGACTTTGAACCTGGAAGCTGGGAGTCAACCAAGCACCTATGAAGGAGAGTAAAAAAAGTCACTTCTGTGCATTTGCCTGAAGAGTACACTACAGATTTATCACTGCACTGCTATATTACTGTACTCGAGTTTTAAAGGGATCAAAACTGATTCAGAAGAGATCATTCATTTTACTCCATTCTGCAAACATTACCCACAATGCAACTTGAGCACCTACAGTTTGATTACACAGTCAGATGTGTTATGCTAGTAGCTGCTAGTCTGCCCTTCAACGTGAAAATGCATTTAACTTCATATTTGGAAAAACAAAAAAACATGCAGCTCGTCACAACGAGCGTCTTTCCACCCCTGACCCCCATTTCCTTTGTAATGAAATCATTGCTAAAAAAGAAACTAGCCTAGCAGAGTAGCAGTGGCAGCTGTCTGTGGCTTGTGTGGTTAAGCTACCTTTAAACTAAAATTAAAATGCATTTGAACATTCAACCCTGGATCATTGACTCATGTGGACAAAAGCTGATGTCATTTCTGAACACCACGTGTGTTGTGGCTGGCTGCTTTGGAAATTCCATCATCCACGTCAGAGATGGTTGCCTAGAGACGCTGGATGTTGATAACATGCCACCACGGGCTCAGAGGGGAATAGCACCAGCATATCATAACAAAATGTTGGAATATGAATGAGTTTCGCCGCAGATTATGCATTTATAGAGGCTACGCATTGGTGCCCCGAGTACTCGCATTATACGGATATACGCGCCTCTCCTCTGGGGCTAATTTCTTCAAAACGACTCCAAATGCCACCAAAGTTGTCTGGGTGAGTAAATGGTCATATTTAATGCTAGAAATAAGGTCCAGGTTGTAAAAAACGAAAGTCATCCTTTAACTTCCAAGTTAGAGCCTTCAAGTGTTTCAAGCACTTACCCATTTTCAACAAAGATGTATCTGGGAACAGAGTATATATCTGGGTAAAGAGTGGCCACACAGCTGCTCACAAATACTCGCAGCCCCATGTGGTGTCCAACTCTGACGGAGGCCTCGATGCTGATGGGCTCACCGACGTAGAACACATTAGAGCTTCTTTCATAAAGCCAGTCGTCTGCACAAAAATCAAAATAGTAAGCACAGGAAAAAAAACAACAAAAAAACAAGTGAATGAAACTCACTTGTCATAACTCTCAAGTCAAAGTCCAATGTTTCCACTGCAGCCTGAGTAGACATGAAGGGGATCCAGGTAGGCATGAGTGGAGAACTGGATAAACTGTACTTCCTATGAAACAGCAACCGAGCATTTTAGTAAGTGAGACATTGCCTACAGATCATTAAAGAAGAGCGTTATAAAAAGGCAGGAAGACCTTTCATAATGACACTCAATTGGAATTACAGCCTCATCCAGTCGAATCAGCCCATCTGGAGAGGCCATAGGAGAAAATATGAGGAGGTTCGTGTAGACCAGCGAGTCTTCAGTCATCTGTAGAGAGTAGACATGTTTAGAACTACAAATTCTAGTGTATAATGAGTGTTACGATAAATTAACGTACCCAGTGTTTGGTGCCGCAGTCTGTTAGTCCAACAATGATTCTGTACACGTCTCTTGAAGACACCGTTGCTCTGCAGAAGTCATTGTGCTCCACTCCAAGGCGCAACTCGTCACCGTTAACAGGAGCTCCAAATCCAAACAAGTCAGCTTTGATCACAACCTCCAACGAGTCTGGATGGCAGGTCACTCTGACGGTGTTCACCTGCACTCGGCCCTCAGCCTTGTGCGCCGGGTGTTTGGTGATCTGAGGTCTTGAAGCATGTTGTGTGTGATGTTTGGGTGGAAAAGCAAAAGACGATCTCACACAGATTCCTGACAGCAAGAGTCCAGCAAGGAGGTTAACCCACAAATACAAGCTCTCCATGAATATAACTCGAAACAGCAAACTGGTTCTGAATGTAAAAGCTCTCGTCTGAGCCACCAGGCAACAAACAGGTCTGAGCAGGGTAGCATTTAAACTTTATGCAATCAGCTTCATGACTGCAGCGCCGCACACCTGAGGCTGATCTTCTGCTAATCAGCCGCCAACTGAGACTCAAAAGCCTGATTGACGGTGTGTTTTTCCAAAGCAAAGTGAGGGTGAAAATCCTTGTGTTTTCCCACTCTTTGGTAGTTTTTGAATTTATTGTTATCTGGTTCTGTTTCTGTGAAATAAAAACTCAGGAAGTCTGTATGAAGTTAGAAAAAAAAAACATTACTAATACAGATGTCTTGAACTTATATTCAGCCATTTACTTGTGCTTGTCTGTGACTGAATAGACATGTCAAGCAGTTTGAGAGCTAAAACCTGTGTTTACATGTGGATCACGTTTGTCTGTCCTCACTGTCATCGCAGCACCAGGAACCATGAACTGCACAAAGACACAGCGTGGCCAGGCCCATTTGTACAATTTAAAGAATCCAACAGAACAATCCTGCAATAAATCCTATGAATGTTGTACTGATGGTGTCAGCACATTTGCTGAGCTATGCACTTATCCATTTATCTCTTGTTCTTTTTCCTTTCATTTTCTTTTTTTGTTCATATGAGTTGAATTGTATTACAAAGAGCTCTGTTTTCTCTGCTAGAAGAACACAATAAAAACAGTGCCTGAAAACAAAAAAATGAAGCATCATAAGCTTCACAAAGACATATTTATCTATTATCTACTATATATTTATTGCAGGGCTGCTAAGATGAGATAAAACTTGCCGGAAAAATTTGGGCATTACAGCAGCATTTAATAGCAGTGGGAGAAAAATAGCAGCAGAGGTAGAGAACATTTAAAAAAAAAAAACAAAATACAAAATAAAAGGTAGATAATATATATGTACATATTACACAAGAAAAATAAATTTTGAATATATATATTAAAGAAAAATGGAATAAATGCTGTATTGGACTGTGAGTCAGTGCATTTATCTACACTCTCACAGAATAGTAACTATTCAGCTGGAAAGTAACTGCTAGGTGTGTACAGTCTATGTGAAACCCCGAAGATCAACAACCAACAGACATCCCTTTGCTGCTGCTGACGACTGTCTCTAAGGTGCAGACTGATCTTGCACACACCAGACATATGTGGTGAGGAAGAATGAAACTGATATGCTTATTTTCTCCTTTCTAACTACATGATATCACAACCTGGCAGTTGATAGCAGCCAGAAGAGTTGCATCTTAAACCTTTTGCACAATTCTCAGAATCAGCCTATATAACAAAGCCTTCAATGAAAAAGTAAAGTACTCTGCCAGTGGAACAATGTTGATATTATTAAGTAATTAAGTTATTACATTTTTTAAATGTTGTTTAATTATGTGCATTAGGGGTGTGCATCCTGTAGCTGGAGGAGGCTTTAAAGTCCCGAGTGTGGAAAAACATTAAAAAACTCATGCATACAGTCTCAGTGTGTACCAAGACCAACCACAGTATCTTAGCAGCATTTCTTGCTTTGAAGTCCCCTTCCTGCTCTGAGGTGGAGAACAATAACTACTGAGGCTGTCCACAACGTCTCACAAGAGACTGAAGGAAACTGGAGGAGTACAATATGACTTAGCTTGGGTTTATCTTAGTGCTTTCATAACTGAAAAGGCCATGAAGTGGAGCTTCGCATGCACTCTCATCTTCATTCAGCTCTTTGAAGGTAAGTAAAATTCACATTCGACAAAAACTATGCAAACTGATTTTTGTTAAACAATTCATGCTTATGAGAGCATGAATTTTGGGTATACTTTTAGGTAGCCTTTACTTAGGCACAACTTAATACTAACATCAGCACGCTAGCAGGTATAATGTTAACCATGGTATGCTGCTATTTCCTATTTAGCACTAAACATCAATGTCTTTAAATGTTGAGTTTTTTTTATTCTTCACCTAACAATCATTAGTTTCGCTGGTATTTAGTCATAAGCCAAAGAGGCAAGCGCTGAGAACGCTCTCCCTGTGCCTGCATGGGTTTCCTCCCACAGACCACAGATGTGCATTTTCTATAGCTCTATGGTCGACTGGGTCAGAACCCACTTGCCCGTGAGTTCTGCTGATATGAGCTGATATCAGCTCCAGCCTCTATGAAAAAGTCAGGTGATCAACAAAATGATTGCAATTCATCCTGAAGGGAACATGAATGTGTGAACCAAATTCAATAGCGATCCATCAAATTGTTGTTCGGATATATGTGAACCTCATGCTGGCACTGAATGAAAAGCCAGGGATTAACCAAAATCCACAGGATTGGTCATCTGGGGACCATAGACACAAATTTCATGACAATCCATCAAATAATATTTCAGTCTGGGTAAATGTGGTGCAGTGAGCAGGCATTCCTATCCAAGAACACCTTTCCTTGTGTGTATTTTCACCAGAGCTTCAAACCTGTTTTTATTTCTCCTCCAGTCCATGGAGAGCTGACCTTCAGGCAGCTGACAGAGAGCCAGTCACTGGAGCTCTCCTGCTCCCCTCAGCAGGAGCATGGCGGCCTGACGGGCCTCCACCTTTACCACCGAAGTGTCCAGAGCCAGACGACCCTGCTGTCGATGGCTGAGGATGGAGAGCTCAGGGTCGACCCGGAGCACAGGGGGCGTCTGCAGCTCTGTGGAGGGCTGGACTCCCTGCAGGTCAATGTGACCGTAACCCATTTACAGCCCAGTGACACTGGCCTCTACATATGGGAGCTGACCTACAGAGATCATCCTCAGATCATCCTCAGCACTGAAGAGGTTTTCTTGTTGGTTGAAGGGACAGGTACGTGGCTCACACACCTCACGATTCAGTGCTTACATTCTGCTGCAGTTAAATCCAAGTTCAGATCTGAATGTGTACTTGTGTATTTGTACTGCAGGGAGGTCATGCCAGTGCTCCCCCAGGTACCCTCCACTGCTCTTCACCGTCTTTGCAGCAGCAGGGCTTCTTCTGCTCACCCTCAGCTGCCTGGCTGTAGAGAAATGTGTGAGTATTTGGACGTAGCAGATTAAACTCGATGGATTGCTGGGCGGTTGTGTTGTACTGTGAGCAGCTGTTGCTCAGGCTCTGTGCCACATTTCTCTCATATCTGACATGTCTTTTCTTCTTGTCACATCATTTTGCAGCATTTCTGAGTTACTCACTCGCTTTTCAGGCAGCAACCGCTGTAAATCAAAATGCCACAGACAGCCATACAAGTGAGACATATTAAGTTGACTATCAATTAATGTGTCAGCTTTAATAGAGGCCTGACAAGCCGACATCTGCTTTAGTGAGTGAGCAACTGAGGCCTGGTAATTACTGCTGGGATCGTTGGTGCATGAGTCAAAAAATCTGTGACATTATGTAAAGTGGCAGAGAGAACACTGTAAAAATCCATCTGAATATCCCAGAGGAAAAGTCAATGCACAACACATGATCAGTAATCACACGAGACCTCACCAATAGTGACAGACAGACAGACATACAATGTGTTATGTAGACCACAGACGACAAATGACTTTTTGTTCATGTTAATGTCTTTTCTCTGAAGAGGACAAAGTTGCTGATCTGACAGAATAAAATCTAAAAAGTGCTATCACTCCATTTAACATGCACTAACATTGACAGAAAGTTAATCTGCAACAATTTCGATTAACCATTTTTTAAGCAAAGATGCTACAATGACTGAATCCAGCTTCTCTATAAATACATGACGGTAATATTACTGTTTGAATGAGTGTAAACGTAATATCTTTTGGTTCTGGAGTGTTGTCTGGACAAAATAAGAGTTTTTAAGATGTGACATCTCGAAAACTGTGATGCACATTTTTCACACTATCTTCACATTTTATAGACATAAAGATTAGCGGATTAATCGGGACAACAATCTGCAGATTAACTGCCAATCACCAAAGTTAACAATAATTAATACACGCTGGGGTAAATACAGTATAATGTGCAGAAGCTTGTTAATTTGCCATACTGAACAGAAATTAATTCTAAACAAGTAAGAAATAATGTTATGTGTTGTAGGTGAAGGTGAGGCATCATCACAGACGGCAACCTTCTGTTCCCATCTATGAGGAAATGACCAGGAAGCAGCAGAGCGCCGGAATCTCCCAAAATAACCACGAGGCCCCCTCACACCTGGAGGAAGTGAACTTCCCCGTGTATACTAACCCCAACATTCGACAGCCACAGGACAACTACTACGCCTGTCCCAGACAGCTCGCCCTCAGAGCCTGACGTGACTTCTGGCATTGACCTAATGGTGCAGCAAACATGTACTGAGCAACAAGCAAGCAACAAGCAAGCAACACCAGCTCTACCGCAGAAGTATGAGAGCGAGAGGGGACTTCTCGTTCAGGAAATAAGAAGGATCTGTTTGACGGAAGACAGACACCAAATAACCAAACGGCACATCTTTAACAGCCAAGAAAAAAAAAAGCTATTTTATTAATATTTGAAAGAAGCTCCATAGTTCATGAAAACATTTGTTTCGGTGCATGTCATTTAACAATCACATTCTATGAGGAGAAAGAGATATACAGAGAAAAAATAAAACATTACAAGCCACTGACTTTTCATTAAATCTCAGTACAGACATTTTTACTTAATATTAAAAAAAAGGCCCAAAAAAAAAAAAAAAAAAAGCAGCCCTAATCCCATTTCCCCACCCCACCCCACCCTCCAAGAAAACCGTAACAACTGAGAAAAAAAACCCTTGAGGGTGACAGGCTAGAATCCCACAGTGCTAAAGAGTGAGACGCTCATTGGTTTTAGGAATACACAGCATGGCGATGTAGCGCTAGGTCAATCTGAATCAGGGGAAGGAAGTTGGAGGCGGGGGGCTCGACATGAATCACCTCTCCACCCCCCCCTCCACCCCCTTAAAAAAGAAAACAAATAAAAACACATTGGATCCCAAAAACCCCTGCAATAGATCAGCCATGTAGAAGTAGGCCATAAAATCCCCATCTTCCAACCCCCCACCCCCAAACACTTGTGCATAGTTTCATGATCCTTTACAACCAGCTCATGTTTTACAAACATCCTCCAAAATGTGAAAAATGTTCCACAAAAGTCTGATTTATCTAGTAATAATACCCGCTGTGGGAGAATGAGAGAAAGAGAGAAAGAGAGAAAGAGGAAAGAAAGAGTAATGCACAATGTTCCTGATTCAGTCAGGACGGGACCTCATTAAGAAAACACAATAAAGATTCAAACATACAGCATTTTGCATGTTATTCACGGTCTTTTTTTAACAATCAAAATCATTGACCTTTTTTGTTTTTAAATGTAAAGCAATTTCAATATATAGATTTATATATAAAGCACTCCATTTTCATTTAAAGTCCATTATTTGGTTATTATGTAACTGCTACGGATTTAGAAACAAAAGGTATTTTCTCTTCTTCTGAAATCCATAACTTTCAGTGCTTAGAATTGTTTCTTTTAAATCATTCTTTTTTTTTTTCTTTTTTTTTAAACTCATCATAAAAATGTACATTAAAATGGCGTGGAGTTGGTACTCTGGAACCCTGGCCTTCCTGAGACAAGATCCACTTTTTCGTGTGTGTGCAAGATAGTGAGCAATTATGTCTTTTTTTCTTTTCTTTTTTTTATATAAAAGAAAAATATATATAATCAACATAAAACATACAGGCTTCAGATAGTCCATGAAATCAACATTAACACAGAGCAAAGAAGGTTAAACAGAACAAGACAACACTGTTCAATCCCAGAGTTCTGAAAGTAGCACAATAAATCTTCATTCTGTGAAGTGTTGCACTTTTTTTTAAAAATGGAAGCATTTGTCCTTTTTTTCTTTATCCAACATTCCCATGGTTTAATTCTTTTGTGTTGCTGATTTTTTCTGAACTCCAGAAAAAAACAAAGTGTTTGTAAACTGTCAGTGGCCTTGCAGGAAAACAAAATGACAACATGAGCGAATTGAACATAAGTGAAAACAGAACGAAAGCTAACAAACCAAAAGGTAGGCACCTCTGAAGTGAGCCCTAGAAGCCAAGGCTCAGTCTGATGTCTTGTCCTTCACTCTCTCCGTTGCTCAGATTCGGGAGAGCTGAAGTCCTTCTACCCCAATCTATGGCCACAGGTCTGCAAAATACTTTTTTTTTTTTTTGCTGCATTTTTTTTTATACATATGTGATTTTTTTTTTTCAGTTTTCTTGTTTTTTTTAGGTTTACAGTCTGAAAAATGGTGCAATACTCAATTATGATCCATACTTTCTTGGATTATTCCACAATGAAAGCCACTAAGGTAGATAAACATTACATTTTAAAAACACACTTATTTTAGTCCTTGAGTAAACATTTACACATGAACTGTCCCCGTCTCCCCTCAGTACTTGTATCATGTTGTTCGTTTAGCTGGATGAGGGGTGAGGCCGACACTCAGTGCAACGCTAGAGGCTAGTAACAATTAACATCAGAATATATTTTTGACAAGCAAAAAGAAAAAAAACAACAAAAACAAATCAACAACAAAAGTATACTGAATTGAAAAAGAATCACAAGGCGGAAATCCTCCGCTGTAATCACGAGCTCTCATACATATTTTCACCTCACGCACCAAACAGTCATTCATACAACATACAGTACAAGCAGCCTTGTGCAAACACTCAAATACAACAGATGTAAATTTGCCTTTATATCGATCTTTGTTCTCAACAACACTCGTATTTCAAATTTAATTCACTCTGAACCGATGCTATCAAAAATCTCTGAAGTGTATGAATGAGACAAAAAAACCACTACAAAAAGTGTTCACATTACATTATTGGCGCTTCTTTTGATTCAAGTATTTGTTTTCATTATTTTGTATTACTCTGATATGTTTATGATCTTGTCTTCTGGGAAATATAATGTTGAGGAGGATACACAGGGTACAGGCTGAAGGCAGGGCAGGGAGGGGAGGGGGCTCAGGCTAAGTGGAAAACAGAAAGATCTAGCCATATACACATATACACCCATTATGTAGTCTTGGTTGTGTACTGTATATGAACTAGCATGTGCATATTCAACCCAGGCCTTTGTTTTTTTTAAAGAGAGATTTGCTAATTCAACTCTTTTTGGGGCCCCTGCCCCAACACCCTTGTCTGATCCATGATTGAGAAGCAGATTTTGCTCAAGCTCCAGTTGCCTTCGAGTCCGCGTGACTTAAAAAAAAGGAAAAAAAAGAAAAAAGGAAAGCATCTGATTTCCAACACTAGACAGGTAGATAAGAGTGCAGGTGAGGGGTGTGGGAGGGGCTGAGGCTCTCAGTGCTGGTGCTGCGCCAAGAAGTCCAGGGCACATCTGAGACTCGACCTCCGTCCCAGTCACCCATCCTCCCACTCTATTCGACTCCCCCACTTCAACGCCAGTTCCTTGATTTAAGTCCAGTGTGGAGTAAATGCAGGTTATCAGGAACAACAACACACAAACAGACAACACAGGCAATAGTGATTGTTTTGTTGAATGATGCGAGTCTAAAGTGACTCTGGAAGAGGGCAAATCCCAAAAAGTTTTAAGACTTGGTACCAAACTTGAGGTGTGTCCCTATTTCTGCTGATACACTGGGTCCCTGCTTGGACCCTGACCCCAAAGCCAGATGTGCAGAAATGACCTGTTGTATGTTGGCTGGCGCGACCTTCCGGTTGGAGGTCCAAAATGAACCACCTGGATACAGCTTCCCCACCTGTGGCCCAGAGAACAAGCCCAGACGGGGTGAGAAGGCGGCAGCTTGCAGAAAAACAGAACACAGGCATCTCAGCCTCGGAGTGCACAGCTGAAACACAGCTTTTTTTTTTTTTCGTTGTTTCTAGTTTTTGCGAAAATCTTGATGATAAAGAAAAAGATGTTTTTGGTTTTTAAAGAGATGTACCCGATGTGACCCATAAACAGTGCACAGACACATACAGGGACCCCCACCCCCACCCCCTCCTCCTCCTCCTCCTCCTGCAGCCTGGTTCTCCACTAAATTTCCAGTCCCCTGCTGGTGAAAGACCAGCACCATTCATCTGTCCTGCCCTTCAACTCCTCAAGCCTCCTACAGCTGGAGCTTGTGGTGTACGCCCCTGCAGCAACAAAAGAAACTTAAGTCTCATCACCTTAAAGATAAGTTAGGATATGGCAAGGTGGAAGAAGATATTTGTAGATCAGTTGGCACAAGACTGAAGATGTGACTCTGTTTGCCAACCACTAATGCCTCCAGCAGGTCATTTAGTGTCATCTAGTAACTCTGTCCACACAGTGGGTGACTAAACCCTTGAAGAGAGGCTCTTTCAGTGTCCCTTTCATTTGATCCAAGGGGGGTTTTCAAGGGAAGCTGCCTGGTAGTAAAGGTCAAGAGATAAGTGAAGATTGGCAGATGTGGGAGATGGCTGTGATTTTCTAGATGGCTGTGAATGAACCTCCTTGTCTTTGCATAGAAATGGAAGGCTGTTATCAGTTGAGGTGGTTCTAAGTGTAACTGAGTGCTCCCAGAGTTAAACATAAAGCACCAGTGTGAGTGAGGCCCATCAACACTAATGGATGTGTGTGTTAGGAGACAAACATAGAGTGGAGGTGGGTTCTCCAGGATGGACAGAGGAAGTTGGCTCACTATCCTGGAGAACCTTTGACTACACAACCCTTCCCACCTGATTTGACTCTTCAAACCCCATCTGACTCCAACGACCCCACATAAGGAACTCCCCAAACAGCCTTTTCTACTGAGATCTGCAGTGTTTCATATGGCCTTGCTGCACAGCTGAGGCGTACCTCTAAACTACACACTGCTTCTGCCTCGGAGGCAGTGGGAGGGGCAGGAGAGAAGCTGAACACTGCATAAAGACCGACGTTAAAAAGCCATGAAATCATCATCAGAAAACAATCATTATCTATATCATCAATGATAACAGCAACAATATCAGCAAACTTCATGACAACAATAAAATAAAAATGCACACTGGCAATTCCATAAGTGAAACCAAGAAAAAAAACAACAACACATCAAACACCTCCATCTCTGGCTAAAGTGATCCTTGCAGGAGAGAGACAGAGTGGAGTTGGAGGTTGCTGAGGACAGACTCTGGCGCAGCAGTAGTAGTAAATTTAATACAGGTGGGCCAGTTCTGAAAGAGCTGCTCTTGGCCTGGAGGCCGGGGGGAGGAAGAGGAGGGAAGCCAGTCTGTAGGGATCCGCAGGGAGGCAGCGAGCGAGCGGGAGGGTGGGGTGAGGGCTGCTGCAGAGCTCTGCACTCTGCAGCAGGCAGGCACTCAGTGGCCACACTATCACACAGGTTGGCAGGGCCTCCAATAGAAAGAAGACAAAAAGAAAAAAAAAAAAAGGACAACAAAGATGGCGATCCTCCCTGCTGGACCCAGTAAAACATAAACACGTCGAGCGTTTCCAGACACCAAGGCTAAAGATTTCAAAGTATGCAATGTAACAGTGATATTTACTTTGATAAAGAGGGTGAGGATGAGTGCTTCGGGGTCTTTCCCTGCTGCACCCATGATCAGTTGAGTTAGTTCTTTCTTTGTATTTCCCTTCACTTTGCTACCATGTTTGACATCCTTCCTGGTCCCACCGACTTGAGGGAAGAGGGAAGGATTGAAAAAAATAAAATAAAAAAACATCTTCACATCCATGTTAAGTTAAAAAATAAGTATATAGAGAAGCCACTAAGCAGATTGCTTTTTTGTCCTTGTTTTTTCAGTTTTTATTTGCCAGTGTTGCTTCTCCTTTCTTCTATTCGTTGGCATTAAGGGTATAACGAGCTGCAACGCTCTTGCTAAGTGCTATGATAGACCACCTATTCACAAATCTTTGCTTCATACCTTTCTACATATGCAAATTTGGGCAAAAAGAAAAAAAGTCATCTGGTCTTCTGGGTAAAAAGGAAAACAGGCTCCTCTCATTTTGGTTTGATGCCTTCTCCCCAAGCACGCACACACACACACACACGCGGGCCCACGCACACACACGGGCGCACGTGCACACACACGCGCCCACACACACACACACACACACACACACACACACACACCTGTCCCTCCTTCTCCCCCAGAACTTGTCACTGGCATAAGTGTGGAGAGTAGGCTGGCTGAAGAAGTGCTTTGTGTGTACGTCCTTGTATCTTGGACAGAAGGTGGTTGAAGACCAGCTTGCTACTCTCCTGAGCTCACACACTCTTGGGGGGGGGGGGGGGCATGAGAGGGTAGTAGTGGCAGTTTTAGGGTGGAGGGGGGGGGGGATGCAGGGCAGATAGAGCTTTTGCAGTTGAATCATTCCTTATAGTCTCCTCTCTTTCTGTGAGAGGCCATGGCCTTGGACGGTAGGCTTATATTGCACGTCACTTGAAATTGTGTTTTTGCAGGTGGAGCAGGGGTGGGGTGGGGGGTGGGGTCAATGACTACACACTGGTGGGAAACATTTACGACTTGAGGTTTTCCACAACATCAGTGAGAGGGTCCGAGACTGAGACCAAACTGCGAGTTCCCCCGCAGATGAGTTGAGGTGCATTGAAGTATTTGTCTTTACAGTTCCATAGTAATAGCAGTGGTTCATTTTGTCATCCATCACGTCTATAACTGTACATGCGACGACCCCCGAAAATCTCCCCCCACCAGGTAAGATTGACAGACACGTTTGAATAATATCAGTTCTTAGCTTTGTTTGCAATGGTTTAAGAAAAAAAAAAACAAAAAAAACCCAAAACCACTACAAAAATAAATGGCTTGAACACGGCGAACAGAGTTGCATCATTCCCTTTGAGCGTCGTGTGGGGAAATCAGTCTGCTTGCAAAAATGCACTGGAGTTGTGAGCTGTGGTTGCTAATGATAAGCCTCAGCAGCATGTACTCTCCACTCAGGTTTCACTGGCTCAGAAATAAGGGTGTGCAAGTGTCCGTATGCTTCTTCACCAAGTACAGTGAGTGAGGATAGCAGGGCAGGAAAAGAGGTTAAGGCTAATATTAGTGCTGAGAGAAACAAATGTTGAGTCTGGAGTCTGGACCAGCTGAAAGTTCGACAACCACTCTGATTGAAAGTTTTTTACTTTGGGAATGATGCCTTTTAATGGATCTCTGAGGTGCAGTATGATTGCCTCAAAAGGCGGAGAGGGATTATGCAAGTTTAAAGATGGCAGCTCGTCACTGTGTCAGTTTGACTAAAGTACATGTTTCACACGGCGAGTTCTCAAAAGTTCATTTCTGTGAAAAGTTCTCTTTCTTTGTTGAATGAAAGACTCCTTCCTGCGTCTCCAAAAGTAAGAGCTGAACACTGTGAGCAAAATCTCTCACTGAGATTCACAAAAGAACTGTGACTGAAATGTCATTAAAAACCAAAAAGGAGTAGAGGAGTTTGGCGAGGGTGAGCAGCGAGGATGTAGCCTCGTCCTCCTCTAGTCTCTCCTTTTCACCGTTAACACCCACACTGATTATCTCCACAATGATTTGCAAGGTTTTTGCTCCTGTTGGTGTCTGTCAAGCCTGGGCTCTTCATCCTACATGGACTCCCCACTCAGCAGGTCCCCAGGCAGCAGCGTATTGATTGGGGTGGGACTCCCCATGACTCGTCCCTCCTCTCCACTCGGGGGTCCCCACAGGCTGGAATACTGCTGCACACCACCCCACAGCAACTCTCCACCCGTCTTTGCTCCGCCTGTTCCCAGGCCACTGCTACTGCTGCTGCTGCTGCCGTTGTTGTTGTTCCAGTGCGGTGAGTGACCTATGGGATGGGAGGCTCCGGATCCGGCCCCACCCATCCTTGTCTGATTGGTGCCTGGTGTGGCCTGCCAGCTGGTTGTTCCGCCAAGCAACTGGCCCTGTGCAAAGAAGCGGTTCACTTCCTCTTCCCCAGCAAACTCTGCCAGGATGGTGGTGTTCCCGAGCACACACCTGGATGGAGATGAGAGGAAAAACACAGGTGAGTGTGGGTTAAAACTTCTTGAAAAGCAACCGAGCCAAACACTTTGATGCAGCTCTTCAGGAGACATACATGTGCAGGGACTTCTGAGCCTTGGCAGCTTCATCCTTGGAGCTGTAGCGGACCACAGCGTTGCCCTGTGTCAGGTTGAGGTGGAATGTGATGAGGGGGCCGTGCTGCATGCACAGTGTACGCAGTGTCGAACCGTCAATCTGGGACACAAACATGCCCACAGAGGGTCATTAGTGGAGAGACACAGTTAACTCTCTGTGAGCCTTAAAAGCTTAAACACTAACTGAAAGCAGCTGATTGTAAACTGTTACCTGTGGAGTGAGGTTCCTCAGAACCAGCCAGCTACTGGTCCTGGTGGAGCTGTCTGTACTCCACGTGGTACCTGCTGTGCATAGGAGAGACACAGACATTTGTGAGCATGAAGTTTATGCTAACCAAGCTCGTCTGAAAACAAAATCAGTTACTTAAACTCAATGGGTGGTGTCGATTTCTGAGAAACAGCCAGTGTCAGTTGACATCTGTTTAACCACAAGATTTTCTTAAGTCACTGACGATCCTGCCTGCACTGTACTTCAAAACTGGAATGTGGTTGCACGCTGCATCAAGATGCTGCTTGCTCTTCAAGTGCGCTCACGCTGCAAACGTCATAACCATATACACTAACGCATTGGCTCCATAATCTGACCTTTAGACAACTCACATTTCATGACAGCAAAAGAAATGTCTTGAACTTTGTGCTATAGGTATTCTGTACTGTATTTCTCAGCTACTTCAGTTTTTTTTTATTTTTATGTTTCATATACAGGAGAAAAACATTAACTTATGTGTAATATGTGTGCAAAAACAGCCTATTCTTTCACCACTAAAACAAACAAACTGCTTTTCTTGTGTAATGAAGTGATAGTGTTGTAAATAATTTCAGAGCAGATGCTTTTCATTGAAATTATTTTCTTTTTAAAGCTACTTCTTGTGAATTCTAAAGTTATAGTTTTGACTAATGATGGAGCCCTTTTAGATTGCTCTATTAAGCCTGCACTATTTCACCATAAATATTTCACTAGAAGACTACCTGTGGTGTAAGAGCTGCTCCAGCCTTGGGCCAGGCCCAGGGAGTTGCCACCCCAGGTTGAGGAAGGCTTGGTGTTGGTGAGGCCAGGCGGGGGGCGGGAAGGGGCCGTGTTGCTGCCCCGGGGCCCCTGGGGGACCTTCCACAGCTCGTGGGACAGAGAGGCCTGGCTGTGAGAAATGGGGCCTGGAGACCAAGTAGATTTCATCTCTGACAGTTTACCTGGATGTATAAAAAGCGAGGGGAAGGTTGGCATGAAAAACCAAGTGACTAAAAGACAGCTAATCCCACAGGAGGGAGTCCTGCAGAGCAAAATGATCAGACTAAAAAGTTCTCTCATTTTTGCCCAAAGGACAACACTTCCCATGCCACACACAAGGAGGAAAAAGATACACTAACACCACAGAGGAAATATGCACTGCATGAGAGGCAAAGTTGACAGGGAGAGAGCTCAAACGAGGGTCATATGTAATCATGAGCAGTGACATGAATGAACAGGAGACATGGCTCTCCAGTGAGTGGTTGAGGCTCTGGTTGTTACAGTAACAGGAGGGAGAGGATAATGTTGATTTGCAGTGATTCAGGTACTGCAATATTGGGGAAGGACGTTATGGACAAACCATGTACCTGCATCGTCCGTCTCCGGGGACGACAGACTGAACGAGCTAGTGTAGGCACTGACTGGCCAATCAGTGGAGGGAGGCAGAGCCTCGTTCTGAGATGAAGTGGGAGAGGAGCCTAAGCCGATGCCATCAACACAAACAAATAGACAAGACACAAACAAATAAGGAAAAAATAGCAGAGAGAGAAAATGGAGTAAAGGAAAATGCACAACAAATGATGATAGTAAGCTCGTTTAGAAGAGAAGAGGATAAACTGGTAAATGACAATGATTACAGAGGCAGTTAAAGTAGGAAAATGAAGAACAAAAGAATAAGAAGCAGGCGTTCTGGTGGCAGCAGCTGCGTGATACTGTCAGACAATTTAAGTGGGTTTACAATACATGATGATACAGCTTGTTGTCTAAACTTTTTTAAAATTCTACTTGGATTCACTGTGTTTTGCTATACTGTGACATGGCTCTTGCCCCTTACTGGTAGGCCAGGACCACAGCACAAAAACTTCTCACTAAGTGTCTTTTACTAGGTGTCTTTTACTAGGACACCTTCTCAGCCCTTGCTTGGAAACTCTTTGACCGGTCTCTCACCTCCACTCCTGTCCCGCAGCAGGTAGCGGTTGACATCTTGGATGTTGGTGTTGATGGTAGGCCCGCTGGGGACACTTCCAGGGGTCACGTTGGGGTCGGTCTCAGGGTCGATATTCTGGAGACCCTTCCAGGGCACACCGGGGCAGAACTCTGAAAATCAAAATAAAAATTTTAAAAACATTCTTTTCTTACCAGTATTAAATATTACCCACTGATGACCTAAAATCTGTAAGTAATGGACAGCTACCAACCAGCTGGTGATTAGGCATTAGGTTTTGGTTGCCGACATTTAACTGGATGGATCCTACATTTCAACTGTTACAGAGGAGTGATAATAGTCCCTTGTACCTGATATTTCAGTGACAGGAAAGTGAAAGTGATAATGGTTGTTGCCAATATGGCTGACTACATGAACAAACTGGCTGACAGTGATCTACATCTGTCTCCCGAAGCCAAACTGACAAATCACGAACAATGAGTGCTTCACGTGTTCCTAACCTGGCGGCCAGTTGATATTGGTCCCATTGGCCATCTTGTCACTGCTGCTCTTGCCCTGCCCCCAGCTGTCTGGGGGGACCAGTGGGCTGGTAGGTGACTCTGAGCTGGGCATCAGGTTGTAGGGACTGTATGAGTCCTCCAGTTGATGGGGCTTACCAGGGGGGCCCAGGTTGGCACCTGAGAAAAGTTCAATTAAAGGTGTAGAGATGGAAATCATTGAAATGAGGGAAATGTTTTGGATTTTTCCCAGCCAATTAAACATTTAGACACTTTGCTTATTCACACTACTTTCCATACTTTCCATTTAGTAGTGTGATTATATTAAAATTATGATTATGATACATGTTTAAATTTTTTCATTTTTTCTTGCATATGTTATGGTGCTGGTCACTAATAAGTAGAAACTTCCCGGCTGACCCACTTTCCAAATCTGTATCTTGCAGGTTGAACACAGGTATAAAGTGTAAAAGGTGAAAACAGGGCTTGAAAATTGGAAATGAGGATTAATTTAAAAGAGGAATACCTTGTTATTGTTGCTTTTAAAGGATAATGATCAGTCATCATAAATACAAACTTTGTAATACGAACATACATTCAGATATGAAACAAAGTGTTCCCTAGTGGGGATTTTTCATTACCCAGGATTCCCGTTGTTTTCTCACCATGCTTGCCCATGTTGGGCTCTAGAGGAGAGGAGTTTCCAGAGAGGCTTTCGATGGAGTGGGGATGTGTCCACTGTGACAGGCGCGACTGAGGCTGGGGGGGTTCCTTCATTGACAGACTTCCCACCTCCATGCAGTTTACATTCATGTTTGGATTCAGTCCAGCTGAGAAGACAGAGAGATGTTACTACACAAGCCCATGAGGATTAACGCAGCATTGTCTATTTTCCATTAAGTTTAATGCCACTCACAGAGAGAGTAGGGGCTGTAGGTGTTGGGAGATGACTGCGGCTCTTTGGTCTGCAGGTCAGGGAGGCCTGGAGCCTGGGGGTGACCTGGAAATGAATCCAGGCAGGATTTGGCCCCGCCAGGATGCAGGCCCGAGTGGGAGGGGGGTGGCTGCTGTTGCTGCTGCTTCATCAGCAGAGCCTGGGCCAGCTGACGCTGGTGCTGTTGGATCTGCTGCTGCATGTTATTGATTGTACGTGCAACCTGGAATGATATCACAATGGAGGTATATTTATATCTATATACACTGCATATACATATGATCCATAGCAAGCAGGTGCAAGGTAGAACAACTGAAACAAACTTGGCCTTGATAGATTTCACTTCAGTCAGCATAGAACAACTGACATTATTTTACATGTCAATAGACAAACATTGACAGTTAAAGACAGAATTTGTACAAAATGTATTTGGGATTACAACAACATTCTTAGTTTTTCCATGAAAATTTGACAGACTGACTGCGAGAGCAGAAACTGAACTACATCTGTGTTTACTGACAAATCACCACTAATTCGTGACAAAGATGAAGTTAAAACTGACATTTTTACATGATGTAAAATAATGTCAGTAAATTCAGGTTTTTCAGTGATCAGAGTGAGTAACAGAGAGCAGGGAAGAAAATACAACTGAAAGGTAAGAGGGTAAACTTACTTGCTGCTCTTGTTGTCGAATGGGGCCAGAAACATTGCGCTGCGCCTGCAACATCTGCTGCTGAATTTGTAAACGCTGGTATGCCTGTCAATCAGGTATAAGGCATGGTTTCAATATCAAAAGACGTCACTGTGTCTGAATATGCAGTTATAACACAACAGTACCCAAAAATAATAAAAATGTGATGTAATAAAACTGTTTAAACTAATGGTTTGATTTAATGTGCTGAAAACATGAAAGTACACATTTACAGTCCAATTAAAAATGCTCCTACTGGATTTGGTCTTTGTAGGTTTGGGGTCCTAGATGTTTCCCATGTGCACTCTACTGCAGTTATATCTGATGTACAAAATAAAGTGAAAGCAGAGACGGCAGAAATGAGACTCACCAGTTGCAGCTGGTAAAGTTGATTCAGAAGGGTCATATGTTGAGGGTTTATTGGTGAGGTTAAAAGTGCAGGATTCAGACCAATGTTTTTTGCTGCAAACTGTAAGAGCTGTGCTTGAACCTGTGGGCAAAGTAACAAAACATTGAAAACACAATATTTTAACACATTTAACATGTAAAAACACAGCATGTGTTTAAGGTTGGTGCATACACAATATAAGGTCTGAATGGCAAAAATAATCTGCCTCTTTATTGATATTTATAGAAGTTCAAAGAGTCCTGAAGTGATACATAATAAATGAGGAACATTTTGAGTGGAATGTGAACATAAAATATTTATATATACAAACATTAAAATGCTTTGGATACTAATATGTTTGCGTAGTAAGTGAGAAATGAAGCTACAAGTGTAGTTTGTGTGTGCGTATGTGTACCTGAGGGGAGAGAAACTGAGGCACTTGAGCACGTAGACTAGGCTGAGAGGAACCGAGAGGCGGCACTGGCGGCTGAGGAGGCGGCTGCGGCTGCTGCATGGCCCGGGCTTGTGCTGCTCCACCACCGCCAAACATTCCACTCTGCATCTGCTGGACAAAGGAAGAATCAAAAGAGAGATAATCAACCCCTGCTTCAGTCAAACACACAGGCTGTTTCCACCGGTGCCAGCAAGTCCTCAAAAAATCTTGAAATCAATTATCTACATTCATGAGTTTCAAATGTCAAGTTGCATCAAAATATATAATGTCCAAAACAACTTTGTCCTTCATCACATACTGAGGCAGAGGTGGTCAAATAAATGTTTAGACACTGATTTGAACACATTTTGCCAGGGATACCATTCAAACACACCAGTTAAATTTTTTTCTACACCATATACACTGTTAACCACCATGAAAATGAAAAACTAGTTCATTTAAAATATTTTTTTTAAGTAAAGGAATGAATCACCTTATCAATGAAGGGCAAACGGGGTTCTGCTGAGGGGTCTTTGGAAAGAAGCGGAGGCCGAGGGCAGCTCATGGGCTTGTTGATGAGCCCGTTGTTGTAGTCATGGCCAGTTATCCCCATCCCCCGCTTGTCCAGCTCTGTCTTCTTCTCCAGCAGGGCGCTCATGGCCTGATCCAGGTTCATGTTGTTGCTCTTCAGAGCCTCCTCTGCTGGATCCCTCTGGAGAATAAAACAAAAAGCATCAGGAATGAAGAAACAAATCAATTCCAAAACGGAGGAAAACCTCCGTTCTCACGATTAGAAATGTTATAAATACAAATAAGACCTTTTAGCCTGATGAATATGTAGATTTGGGCTACTGGTCTCGCACATATACTCCCACTGTGCATTGAATGACCAATCCTAATTAGGCTGCAACTAATGACTTTCATTTTTGATTGAAATGTTGATTATTTTCCAGATTAATAATTTGGTCTATAAAATGTCAGAAAATTGTAGCAAAACCAGAAAATAGTGCAATTTGAAATGTTGGAACTAAACAATAGCAGCATTTCTCTCAAAAACAACTCAAAATGATTCTTTATGTTTTTATGCTTACTCTGAGCAGCACCAATGTTGGAAATGTTCAAATTCCCATTTCAATTCCCCTACTTTAAGAGGGGGAATTCTTAAAAGTTGTAACAACAATCACTGATCAAAAGGTAAAAAAACAAAACAAAAACGCTTTAATGAAATCAGTGTTTCCTCTAAGAACTGACTAAGTGTAGCATTTTCTAGTGACTTAAACTCACAGGGAAGCCCATGTCTGTCAGCTGTTTGATGAGACGATTCATGATCCAGGCATCTTCTTGCTTCCCTGGGACTTTTCCCTGGGAAAGACAATGACAGAAACGTATTATTAACACATTAACTAAATAATATTTCACAATAAAAATGTTATATCAAAATTGCTTAACACCTTCTGTGGGACCTTTTTGGATGCATTGCCCCAAGAGTTACAGGAGGAGTTGCTCTCCTGGGAGGCAGTGCTGTTCCACATGTCTCCCTCCTCAGCGTCCCACTGACCCCCTGACAAGTTGAGCTCTTCACCTCCACCTCCCCATCCGTCTTGCATAGGTTTGGGGGCTGGAAAACAAACCACAAGAGAGGATGTAAACCAAGCAGCGTTGAGGACACACACTGTGACACATGCCTTATGTGTTAACTTTATGATGTTAGACTTTAATTCAAAAAAGCTACTAAATAAAAGCAAAAACTAAATAAAACACAGAGCATATGATATCACACACATTACTCAAAGCATCAAATGAGTTTAGTTGTATATTCGTTATATATTTTTCTTCACTTCCATATGTTACAAAACCTAAAAACAGCGATATAACCTCAGCTGCATGAGTGTATGTATGTATTCTTTTGGAAGATCTGACCCGCTCCAGCTGGTTCACATTAAAGTGTAGCTGTTGTCCTTTTGCTAATGCACTTTCAGTTTTTAATACATGTATATTAAGGTTAAAACAGCTATTTGGTGAAGGAAAATAAAAGCAACAAAATTCGAGCCTGGAAAAATAATCAACCATTGGTTACATAAACTGAAAATGTAACATGTTGCACATTATTACATAAAAGTAACCTGAACACTAATATTAGATGGCCAGTAGGGGTCAGTGTGGATTTCTGGGTAAAATTTACAGTGCTCTTGCTTCCCTTCTACCATATTGACGTATTTGATTTGACTCATTAGGAGAGTATTACTAAACTTTTTTCAGTAGTGCACACATGTGGTATCATCATTCCTCAAAGATTAACACACTGAATTGATAATAATTCTATACTACTTACCAGGTTTGCAAGATGCAGATGCCATCGCCGGGTTTCCCCTGCCATAGCTGTCCGGGTTGCTGTCTCCCCAGCCTCCACAGCTCCCAGTAGGTTTGCCCCAGGCAGATGTCCCATTATCCACACTGACCGGAGAGGGTGCAGGTTCCCCCCAAGAGCTCTCTGATTTTGTGTGGGAGCTGGATATTTCTCCCCAACCTGGAAGACACAGAAGGATAAGAGCCCTTAAACAAAAATACTAAATGCACAAATACCAGCATCTAAAACAAGTTAATATTAGGGCTGTACCAAAAACATTTTTTCACATTTGACGCTTCTAGGTTTTCAAAAGAAGCTTTGAATGTCTGTCTTGATATTTTATGACGCCATCACCCTAAAAGAAAAAAATTAAATAAAATCTTTGAACAAAATCCACAATTTGAATGAAGTGAATCAGTGGATCAAATGAGTTTTTTTTTTTTCTTTTTGTAATGAATATAAATGCATGTCGGAAGCAAGTTAATCCAGTAAAGGCATAAAACAAAATGCTTCTCAACTAGTGATTCTCTTTCTACAGTCGTTGTTGGTATGACAGTGATGATGTCTTGATGGAGGGCCAGGTGAATGCAGACACATAATGAGCTTTTTTTGGTAATGACTTAAGTAATCTAATTCACTTACTACTTTAATGTACTAAATAGTGATAGAGCCTAAACAGATTTATTTATCTTTTTTGTTATTTTGGTTATCCTGTCCCGTTAATACAGGTGCCTCCCTTTGTGTGCGAAAGACATTTTTTCAATAATAATAATAAAAAAAAGCTGCCCAGTATTTGAATGGTGTTTAGAATTAAAATGTCAACGTCATGAATGAAGCTTTGAAGCTCTGATCTATTCGGTACAGACCTTGTTAATATTATCTTTGGCCCTCGAGCATTTTGTCTCATTTGACTATTTTTAGATTTTGTCATAAAACAAAAGATATATTGTAAAAGCCTAAAATAACTGTATCACAAACTTAAAAGATAACATTAAGAGAAACAAATAAGCCTGCTTTTTCTTTTTTTTTTCCAAATATTAGAAGAACTGAGAAACACAGCCATCAAAAGATTGCTGCATTTTCACATGCCATTTCCGACTAACCTTACAGTGCTTTGTTATTGGTTTGTCGAATTTACTAAATATGTAAACAACAAATTTTAATGGCAAAGTATGAGGTGTTGGGTCAAATTGTTTGTGCTGGCTCGTATTAGCATAATTTTGTGCTCAATACAAGAGTGTGTGGCGCTCATGCTCTCATGAATACTGTATTTAGGACTAAATCATCTTCATTTACTTAATGTAAGTGCCTTTATCACAGTTCTTTCTCCCAGAAAGGAAGTCTTCTTTTCATTGTTCTTTGCTAAATGGCTATCCACCCACAGATGCTATCAGGCAATTTCAAGATAAGATAAGATAAAACTTTATTTATCCCTAGTCGGGGAAATTTGGGCATTACAGCAGCATTGAAAGCAGTGGGAAGAAAAAAAAATAGCAGCAGAGGTAGAGAACATTCGGAGAAAACAAAGTACAAAATAAAAAGTACACTATATATATGTACATATTATACAAGCAAAATGGAATTTGACTACATAAAAGAAAAATAAAATATGTAGAAAAAAAAACCTTCTGATTAGTTGACTGTTTAGTTTAGATATGCCTGCTGTATGCCTGACGTAAAAGACCGACAAGCGAGATTGTCTGTCTGCATATTCCACATGTTCAAAATTGGATTAAAATTTTTATTTTAATCACTTTAATAATTGTATGTCTTAAATTCCAATGTATATAACTGCTAAACCTACAAAAGCGTACCACTTCAATTCTTTTTTTGTTTCTTGTTAATATAAACTGAGCCTTAAACCTAACTGAGACTCTGGTAAAGACCATCACCCCGTTTATCCTTCTGTTTTGGAGTGTGAAGTGCCACACATGGCAGGAACCTGGGCTTGGCTCAGCAGAATGGTTGACAGAGGGAGAAGATGCCCGTTTAAGATTTGGCGTAGCCTGGTCCCTCTTGGCATGAGAGACACAGTGCTGTCTCTGGGCCTGTGGCAGTGCCAGGCTCAGCTTAGCTCTCTCTCCAGGCAGAGGTCAAGTCCTAAAGGCTCCAAAATTCTAGTTAACATTCAACCTTTTAGTTGTATGACTGGCCGATGTGCTACACTGATCTAAAAAATGGCACAGTGTGATAAAACAAACTTTTCCCTCTAACTTTCTGCCCTTAGTTAAAAATAGTATTAAGGAGTTAACCCTCTTTGTTTGACCCACTATATGCTCAATGGCCATTATGCCGGCAAATGGGACTCCATTCAGGTTGGGACGCAAACGAATCCATGGTGGAGTCAGCATGCAGGGTCAAGTGAGGGACAGCAGGGGGCGTCTGACCCCTCTCAGCTCAAAGGGGCTTGCTCCACCTCCTCCCTTCAACAACTGACAGATGGTGGCTCCCATATAATCACACACTTCCGATCAGTCTCAAACAGTTTGTGGCGAATCGCTATTTTCATGAGAGACTTTGTAAACAGCATTCTCGTGCTTCCTTTGGGTACCCATGAGAGGTTGCCAGGGTTACCCACACAGACTTGTCCGGTGTGAGGAGCCTTATGGAAGGATAGGGCTGGCGCTGCTTAACACATTTGGATAGTTGATTAGATGTAAATCCAAAGAAGGGTAAACTAGGTCAAGATTTTACCTTTAAGTGGATAAACAGATTGGAGCTTAACAGCGCACTGTGCTAACTAACCGACAACCAACTTCAATGTTTCACATCCAAACTTTGAACAGAGGATGAAATGAAAACAAGGAAAATTTAGAATAAATCTACTTTACTTTAAGTAGCATTTTGAATAAGTCAGTGTTTCAGTGAAGTCAAAACACCTTGTAAGTTTCGATGCTGACAATACGATTCATCTGTTACTATAAGCCACTGAATGCGACCAACTTAAGTCAACATAGGAGGTGTAGGCTGTACACACTGCAAAATGAGAGGATTATGTTTTCTTACCTTGAGCTATCAGGGGACCCCTGTTGTGAGCTGGCCCAGACTGGTGTTGGACAATAGGGTCCATTGGCCCACTGCTGGGTCCTTGGTTTTGGGAGTTTTGGGTGTGATTCTGTAAAGGTGCAGGCGGGCCATGATATGGGTGATTGTGAGAGGGGGGATGGTTGTTGTTGGGGCCCGGGGGGTTACTGCCTCCAGTGGTACTTTTAGCCTGGGACATTCCTGGATTGTTTCTGTCCCACAGGTTGACTGCCTTGTTGTAGGTACCAGGGTCACCCCAAGCTGAAGTCCCATCATCTATCTCCATTTTACGTCGGATTGATGGTGGGGAGGGCTCTTCCCAGCCTGTAGGCTCAGCTGAGGACTCCTGCTTACTGCCAACCCAGCCTGCACCTTGCTTCACTGTGCCTGAGCCACCCCAAGAGCCCATGCTTCCTCCTCCACTACTACCACTGGGCCCATCCTGAGGCTTTCCCCCCCAACCTTGGGGAGGGCCACTGGGGCGCTGACAAACTGGCTCTCCCCAGCTCCCATTTCCTCCAGCTCCAGATATCCCAGGTCCTGAAGAAGGCATTCCCCAGCCTCGTGGTTTTTCCTTCCAGCCTCCTGCTTCTCCCTCCCACCCAGGGTTGGTGGGACTCTTTTTGCTCTCCTCTGGTTCTCTCCAGTCCCCTGCATTATTGCTCCCTCCACTATTGCCCCAGCTGTGGGATGCTTTGGGTTGTTCTCCCCAGCCCTGGGATGTTGCCTTGATGTGAGAATCATCCCACCCAGCTGACTTTTCCTCTCCCCAGGACTGACCCCCATTCTTGGGTATATTGGCGGTAGAGCCTCCTGTTGGAGGGGTCCCCCAGCCACCAGGGCCACTTGGGGGCTTAATGTTGTTGGGTGGCTCTCCCCAGCCAGAGCTAGGCTGGTTGGTAGCAGCTATACTTCCACCCCAACCTGAAGCTCCCTGAGAACCAGGCACATCATTTTTGCTCCCAGGCTCAGTCCTCTGAGAGGGGCCCATGTTAGTGTTGGAGGGCCCCTGGGCATCGCTTGGAGTGGTTGGGCCAGATCCCCATGATTCAGTGCCTACATCATTCTTGCGTTTAGTATCGTCCATGTCCCAGGAGGTGTGCTGGCGAACAGGGGTCTGTCCCCAGCCAGTGTTACACAACACCCTGGGGTCTAGATCCTGGGCAGGCAGCAGAGGAGCTGGGTTATCTCTGGATGAACAGTCTCTGTGCCGGGGATGTCCTTCCATGCTGTCACTGCTCCCCTCACTGGCACCAGCTGTGCTCACAGCTCTGCTCCAAGGACTAGCTTGTGGATCCTGGGGAGGAGAGCTGGGGGCATCCCAGCCTCCCTGGGCCTCTTCAGTGTGCTGCTTCCCCCAGCCTCCACCAGACTGGTCACCCCAGCCTCCAGAGTTTCCTGCTCCACCTCCTCCATGGCCCCAGGCAGAGTCCCAGCCAGGTGCTTCCTTAGAAGAAGGTGCCTTTGAGTCGCTACTGTTACCCCATACTGAGGTACCATCTTCTCCATTGACCTGTGGGCCCCCTTGTGGGGGCTGCCCCATGGAACCCAAGCCTACAGGTGCACTACCCCAGCCAGGCAAGTTGCGGATGGGGCTGGGGGGTTCCTGCTTATTAGTGTGATTTGGTCCATCAGTTTTAAGGTTCTGAGGTTCTGAACTGAAAGACACATTCGTGGACGGGGAGGGGTGTGGCTCTGAAGTGTCAGAGGCCATTATGCTACCCCAGGCGCTGCCAATCCCCGAGGAGTTGCTGTTAGTGTTGGCTCCGGTACAGGTGCTGGTCTGGGCTGGTGGGGGGCCAGGTGGATTACAGAGGTTGGGTGTAGGTTGAGGAGGTGAAATGGTGTTGGCTCCCCCTGAGCTGCCTCCCCCTGTGCCACCTCCATCATGCCCCAACATGGGCCAGGCAGAAGGGTTGGCATTAGGGTTTAGGTTCAAGTTAAAGTTGGTGGCAGAGGATGAAGAAGAAGAGCCCCAGCCCCTGCTGCCTCCTACCCCCACTGGGCTGTCACTCTTCCCTTCACTCCCCACTGAGGACTGAGGGGGGCAGTGGGAAGGTCCAGGCCCAGAGCCCCAGCTGCGATTGGATGCAACCTGGCTAGAGAGCATGCTGGTTCCAGTATGATTGGCAGGGCTGGGCCCACTGTTGGCCTTGCTGCTAAGGTGGTTGGCAGGGAAGTGGCCTGTCTGGCTGTTGGCCCCTGTGGCCATACTCACTGCACTACAACTACTACTAGTACTACTGCTGCTGCTGCTGCTGCTGCTGCTGGTCAGGCGACCAGGGTCAGTGTCCAAAGGGCATCCTCCTGGAGGGGCCTGGCTCTGGCTGAGGGTAATTGAAGGCCAAGCCTCTGTGTCCTTCTGGTCAATGATCAATTGATCCCAGTCACTGAGATTGGTGGAAGATGCAGCACTTGTGGCACTCCTGTTGGCTGGCAGGTGTCCCCAGAGGGGATTATCATACTGGGCTCCCTGACCACTCTGTGGGGGCAGTTCTGTATGGGAGGAAAGAAAAACAACAGGACATGAGCATGAGCAAGAGGATGAGCGAAGAGAGGTATAAGTTAAAACGTCATCACACCCACATACAGTATGCTTATTAAGGTTGAAATACCATGGCAACAGTAAGGTGTCTACTTATGTGTACATAGATTTCACAATATGCTTTATTAATGAAAATACCACCCACACTGAAAATTCAAACACTGAGAGGAGAATGACTAATATGATAGCAGGGGGACCTTTAATTAGAAAATAAATGCAACACTTCTGCACTCCATTTGAACACTATATATTTTCATAGGTCACAGTTTTCGTATATATGTTTCCAAATACGCAATGACTCAAGACAGGACCAATGCTCTCCATGATGTAACTAAGATAAGATGATATTCACAATTCATCGGTCCCACCTGCTTGGTTGATTTGGCTTTTTCTTATCTGACTTGCCATCAAGAGTGTATGCTGTGTCTGTACTCTTAAAATCAACTGTGCTGAGACTGGAGAAAGTCAGACATCCCTGAAGCTATTTTATAGTCATCACTGCAGATATTGTCAAATTGTGAAGGGGCTTGTAGTCCAATTGCTTGTGCTGAAAAGACTAGAAAATTCTATATAAAATCAAATTTTAACACCAAAAATGAACATTAAAACTTCAGATTTCACTGAGATTGCACACAATACTATTAATACTAATAAAGGTAAAATTTAGGGGCTATCTTAAGTAAATAGGGTTAAAAATGAACCAAATGGGAATATGTACCACATGCAAAATTTTCTGTTGTAAGTCATTAAATAATGCATGCTATTGTCCTGTACAAAATGAAAAGCCCTCAGAGCTAAGTACTGTATCTTCATAACAGGTCACCCCAGAAAGGACTGTGACATTTGGGAACCACATACGAGGAAGTAATCAATGACAGGGGCCATACAGCTGAGTCATCCTTAACTTCTGACCTCCTAACCACTGAAATTATGTCCTCTGCTTGACATGAAGCACAAAAACTCTACACTCGCCCAAGGCAGCATGTCTCCTCACCAACACGTCAGCATCCATCTGCCTGCACAACTGCACTGACAATACAGAGTAATGCTTTGACTTATTTCTCTTAGATCCCTGTGGAGTGAGTTGAGCAAGCTCCCTGGTGTTCCAGTCTGAATGTGGATCGTGTTGGTACACACTAAGCCCAGCTGCAGATCATGATTGCTGCATTGATGAACTTGCTACCATCTCATTGCCTCATTTCTGTTGTCCCTGCTGCTGCAGCGGCTTGTTGTTTACATGTGCTTTCACATGCATGCTTAGTTTGTATGCAAAGACTTACAGTGTCACAACTACATGAGGGAAGTGACAGCATTTGTGTACCACCCCTTGTTTTCAAGCTACTTCAATGCTTGCAACTAGAGGAGAGAGAGGAGGCAGTGAGAGAGCAGGAGGGAAAAAAGAGGGCACTGTGTTTCTGACACACACACAGCGCTGTCGTTCTGTAGCGTCACTCTACTGAGAAGTGCAGGACCGCCATTTTCTCAGTCCTGAACTACAGCCAAAAAAGCTCAGAGCTACCATCTGTATCTCGAACATCGTTGCTTTAAAAGCACGCATGTCTCACTCGCAATAACACAAAACATAAGAACTCAACACTGCATGCCCACAATGCACTGTCGCTGCAGCTTTAATGTTTAAAAGTGCTCTTCCACACAGTGTGCAAATACGATCTACCAAAACAACACAGAAGAGGCAGAGAGGAGAGAAAAGCAGGGAGACCAAGAGGGAAGGAGGGGAGATGTGAAGCACAGTAGTGAAATACCTGTGGAGAGGTGCCTCCCAACCATCCTGTAAAGAGCTAGGTTTTGTGCGACGCAGCGACCATCCTTGTCTCAATATGTCTGCTCGGCTCGCCAAGCTTCTGAGGCTCGTTTCTGAAATGCTGCCAAGAAGTTGCACAGCTCTTGCGCGGCATGAGACAACTCCCCCTCCCTTCCTTCCTCACCCCTCATGCTCGGTCCCTCCCACCAACACTGCTTTGGCTGGGTCTCTTCTCTTCTATCTATTGCCTCCCTCTGGCTTTATTTATATCGTGCTCTATTCCTATCCTGACGAAGGATATTCTCCCTCTGTGGAAAAGCACTGAAAGAAGGCTGATTGGGGGAGGGGATGGGAGCACTGGAGAAATGGGGGGCAGTATTGGTGTGTGTGTGTGGGGGGGGGGCTCGGTTAACAGCTGAACGATAAAGCCTGGAGACTTTCATTATGCACACAAAAGGCATGAGGTAAAACAAAACAAAAGGGGGACTCCTCTAACCTCCCCCCACCCTCACATCTTTCAACCTTTCAAAACTGTCACTAAATATTTAGCCAAGACCACTCCATCTGCAATTAGCACTGCTGCCCACAATGGAAGGCCTCTTAAATAACAGTGGTGGGCAAGAGAGAGCAAGAGAAACCCCGCAAAGGCCTGCTGCACCCCTGGTGCTGGCATAACAATTTTCTCACACATGCATGTGGTTGTATGAGCAGGCATATCATCAGATTACACATGATGACATATGTATTTTTCTGTCTAAATCTATTTGGTGAACAAACATCTCACTCATTTCCCCTTGGTTCGTTGTTGTCTGTTATGTTATTAGTGGTTGTACTGGGTGCCTGGAAGTTCCTGTCATACTGGAGAGCAGAATTTATGCTTTGTTCGATTACAATAGTTTCACAATAGTTGTGCAGAACAAGAGAAGCACAGATGACAAAAGGAAGGCGGTCCATGTTTATGTCTCTTGCCCTCTTCAAAGTTGCAAACCGTGCATTCAAACATCTGAATGAACATTCGATCACCATGTGTGCCTTGAAAAATGATGGCCCATAATATTTCTGCTGTGGGGTAACTCCACCATTAGGGTATTCCTTCATCAGGTATGGCTTCAGCAACACCTGTAATTCATTATCTATGTTGAATTAACCATTAGTAGTCAAGCTAATGTCGCTTATTTTCTTCCTGTAAAGACGGACACGTCACGACTGATAAGTCATGGTTTCCATGTCTCCATTTCTGCTCATCTAGACTTAAACGCAACCCCAGAGTTTTCAAACTAGAACGCTGTCAGCAGCATCTTCAAATTTTTAAAACACTGGAGTAGTAGTGTGCATGCTCGGTGTAAACGCAGCAGAAGTTATGCATTTTAAAAACCAAAATGTATTAGTGTGGATGTAGCCTATGGTTACTAGCTTGGAATGCCATGATTGAGCAGCAAGCTTTGGACAGAAAACTGCCAGTTCACTGTGGGGCTCTCTGGGCAGAAGGCAAGGACATGAGATGAGCAAACTCATATGGATCTATACATAGTTCATGAAAAGGGGCCAGTGATCTGATCCAAAACATGGCACTGGAACTACAAGGGGGAAAGAGGTTGTATACAGAGACAACAGAGGAAGACATGCATGAGATTTAATAGAGGATATGGAGGGAGGAGGATAGCAGGGGTTGGGAGTTTGGCAAAAGAAAGAAAAAAAGAGCAGCAGTCCCCTGGATCAAGGCTGGTATTGTTTACAAATGATCCCAGCGCCCACGCAACAACACAATAAGTCAATGTTTGGTGGAGAACAAGAGCCCCTTTATGGCTAAGGTTCGGCCCACTGTGCCTCTTTACTGTGAGGACCTAACATGTGGTGAGGTCATGCTGCGCTACTGCATGGCCACTCGCTCCTTTGTGTGTTAACATACTGTGCACACAGTGCAGACACTGCATCTACTGTGTGGATACATACATGCTGGCAAACAGAAAAAAAAACAAACACATTACTTCCTGAATGCTCAGCAGGCAAACCTTCCTTTCATGCTTTCCAGCAGCCTCATAACATTTACCATAGTAAGTCGACACGTATGTACAAAATACAGGTGTGGTAAGGTGTGTGTGCCTGTGTGTGTGTGTGTGTGTGTGTGTGTGTGTGTGTGTGTGTGGGGGGGGGGGGGGGGGGGGGGGGGGGGGTACAAGGGTCATGTAAAGAGGGATTCTGAAGCATGGGAAAACAAAGACAGACTGGACAGAAAATGAAGGACAGGATGGATGTTGAGAGATGGAAGGAGGAAGTAATCTAGGAGGGCTGTGCGGGCCTCAGCTGGACTGATCCCGGCTTAATGAAGTCCCTGAGGGGGCAGAGATGGGATGGTACAGACCTGACAATGCATGCTGCCAGCCAGATGAACGAGCTCTTGGACAGACATACACACATGAACATGCACCTACCAGGAATGTGCTATCTCTCTGTTTTATGGTCACAATTCTCAATTGTTTTTGATTTGGTGCACTAATCAGAGAATGAGCAGACATGATCATGATTTCTTTGTCATACATGATAGTAAAATGAATATTGTCTTTTTTTTTCTTTTTTCTTCTGTTGGTCATAAAAAACAAGCAACTTGTCTACACCAATTTTGAATGTGGGAAATATAACAGTCATTTTTCACAGCTTTTAATCTTAGGCACTGAATGAGAGTGTTGAATAATCAAATAATCATCCGATTGTGCAACCCCTAATGTCAAACATCTTTGCAAAACAGCATTTGTCTTCTGAAGTATTATTCCTGCGGGGCAAATAAAAAAAGTTACTACGACTACTAGTGTGTCTTGAACACTGAAACGAACCAGCTGATTTTTATGTTACTAAGATTAAGGGTCTGAGAGTGAGGTAGGGTCAGGGCAGCATTACAAAATCGAACTGCACTGCCTGTTTGCCAGCCCAGCGTGATGCAATATGACAAAGCAGAATAGCAGCCATCAGCTGTACACCGAACCAACAGAGTTCTGTAGGTTCTGCACACACACAACACTTGATTTTATCCTACTGCTACTGTTGGGAAAATGCTAAAGTGGCACAGACAGATTGTTGGATGTTGGCTAAATTGTATTCTTCCTGGGACAAACAACAGCTGCTTAATGACAGGGACTGTGCAGAAATATATGCAAGAAATTCTGTTTCATATGGATGCTTTTCTTGCTGCTGCTTTGCTGTTAATGCTATGTTATCATCTCAACATGATCTCAAGGGAAAAGACAAACAGAGGGACAAAACGTGTCTTTTAAAAAAGCACACATCTAAGACATCTGGTCGTCCTGTTTGCCTGCGAGTATCCCCTTTCTCCTCCTCCTCTAAAGGATAAACCAGGTCAAGGGCTTTCTCCAGCATGCCAGTCTTAAAATAGCTTGCTCTCTCACGCCTCCTCTACATGAAAGGGCCCTGGGATATGAATTGTTAGCCAAGCAAAAGGCAACATCGGGAGAGGGCTATAATAATGGGAAAACCAACAGACATAGGTACATAAGGTATGCACCGCCTGACTAGTCTTCGCTGCCATGGGGCCAATGAGGGTTTGAGTGAGCTGTGGTGTTGGTATAGCAGAGGTGTAGGAGGCGAACACGTGCATCAGAGAATGACGAGCATGGCAGAGAAAGCCAGAGGAGCAGTAGCACGGAGCGAGAGAAACGAGATAGAAAAAGGAAAGAGCGAGCGCTGAACATTTGTGGTTAACAGAGAGCTGATGTTTAATCACATCACAAGACGTCCCAGTCCTCTTTGAGGGGATTCCCAAGGCTCTTTTACAGCATCATCAGCAGACTTAAAGAGCACATCAAGTCTAGCCTGCATACACTCTCTCTGTTCTCCACAAGACAAGCTATTAGCACTTTAGCTGCACTGTTCTTTTACTTGACAAGGCCTGTTTACATTAAGATGTTTTTAGTTGGTGTCGGTCCCTGTTGTGCTTAGCAAGTACAATGCCCGTGGGTATATAAAACCTTTATTGTTACTTTATCAGCTTTAACTAGGGAGTGTGAGACAAATAAAAAAGGGATCAGCTATAAATCTTAAGTGCTATAGTCAAGACATTATAGAACAACAAGCTAATTCTTTCATTAGATTATTTTTAATATGTCATTAAACTAAAAACTCTCAATGAGTATAACGTTTGTCTTCATTAAGGGTATCCATTAATATTGATATGAAATCTGAAATCTTGTCATGAACGTCAGCCATCAAAACCGAGCAGTGGCTACCGCTACTTGCTTTTACAGCGGAATAATGCTGCATGTGTCAAGTTGAGCAGGGACACAGAAAGCTAAGCCGGCAGAGGAAGAGAATGTTTGTGTTTACATACAGGCACATGTATACACATATGGACACAAAGACCACTTTTATCAGCCCTAGTTTTCAAGAGAGCCGACATGTGACCATGTAATGAAAGACGAGGAGAGGTGAAGGGGAGTCAGCGGATGGAGAGGAGAGGGAGAGGGGAGAGAATGAATGCAGCTAGTGTGCTTCTACTGTTAGCTATCAGCAAGAAATGAAAGCAGGGAGATAATCAGCAGACAAGGCTGTAGGGACAGAGTGATGGAGGTGCGTTTACCTGTGGCGTACTGCATGTGTGTTAAATTACATTTCGGCATATTTTACAAACAAGAAACTGTGAGGTTTCTAAAATGGAGACATTTGATGGCTTAAGAGACCCATGAAGAACTGTAAAGGGAAATTCACTGGAGTGTCATCTACAAAACCTCTCTGATCCCATTTGAGTTGTTTCAGTATGTGTAGAGGTATATACGGCACAAAAACCTCCCACTGTCTTTCAGCCTGGAAGGTCTTCATGTTCGTCTGTCCGAATGTAATCAATCAGTTCAAAGACGTACAGAGAGCAAAAGCAGAGCAGAGAGGGCCCGCCAGAGAGGGGCGGAGAGAAGCAGCAGCTTTTACCGTAAGCCATGAGTCACTTCAGCCCACAGTACTGGACCTCTGCCATGCTCGCTCTCTCCTTCTTTCTTTCTTTCTTTCCTTCTCACTCAGTCTTTCTATCAGCGCCAGGTCAGGCCCACTGAGGCGCCCAGCCAACTAGCTCGCTTCATAAGGCTCCTCCTCCAAAAACAGGAAACACCGAGGGGCCGGTCAGCAGCGCTCAACAAAGAGTGGGAGGATGATGATGAGAGGGAGGAGGAGGAAAAAGAGAGGACAGGAAAAACATCTCATCTCCATGGAGATAGAGCTGCATTCAAACAGCATCAGAGGGGTTGGGCGACACTCAGACAACACACTTATGGTGAAATTTATTTTCCTTTCCAGATAATGAGAAGTGCCAAGTGCCCTAAAAAATAATTTTCAACATGATCATCTTCAAAGAGCTAATGACTATTTTTATTAAAAAAGAACAGACCTTTATCACATGGAAATTCATGAGAACCTGGTTTACTGTGACATGCAGAGCCTCAGGAAGACACGCACACACACAGACACACACAAACACGCACGCACACACACGCACACACAGCTGTGTTTACTCTCCATCCTCTACCCCTGTATTCCTCTATCCCCATTTCTAATTCCCAACCAGGCAGAGGCTGAGTGAAAATAAACAACAGTCAGCAGCACATGTGATGCAAGTGTCTTCACACTGCTCTACAGGTACACTGCACTGTTACAATCACAGTACCATGCAAAAAACCAAGAGTAGATATAGCCAGTGTCATTTAAGAATGCCAATTCCAGTATATGCAAAACAACTATTCTGTGCACTCCTAATATAAGTCAAACAGCTGTCAGGATGAGTTGTAAAAAAAATGGTGACATTATGTGTATACCCTGTGTGAGACCTTTATCAACTGCCCTACGCATCTATCTATAAAGGAATTACTGAAGTACAGTGAAGAACATTTTCATTTACTGGAGCGGTGTAGCTGTGTGTGAGTTGGATTTCTGGCATGTCAGAAATTCTGGTCGGCTGTCTGTCAGTCTGAGCAGTTGCACAATCTGAATTTCCACATGCTGCTGTCAAGGCATCAGTGACAAACTGTGGTGAGCTTGCGTTATTATTTTTTGAGTAGTATTTTACATCTTAAATGTGGGCTAAAACTGCAGACTTCTTGCTTGAATAAACTTTATTAGAATTATCTCTGTACAAACCAACCCCCGGTTGGTTTGTGCAGAGATACAGAGATTTGTACAGCTTACAACTACACTAATAACAATTCCCTTTGAATACCTTCTGCAAAAAAAAAAAAAAACAGGAGTAAGAGATAATGACTCGCCAACAGAGTGTCTAGGCTGACCTGTAGGCAGGCTGGTTGTGGAGGAAGAGGGAGAGGAGTGTATGGCTACTGCTGCTGCAGGTTCAGTAGCGGTGGGACGTCCCGTGGTGGTGAGAAGCAGGGTCCCGGAGGGCAGTGGCTGGCCCCTCTTCAACAGCTGCTTGTGTTCTTGCTGGCGGAAGCGCGGGGGCACCTCTCTGGGCGGGTAGCGCTGCTGGAGCAGAGTTTGGGGCTGCTGTGCTGTCTGCGGCTGACCTCCGGAGGGAGCGCGCTTGCCATTGCCACTGCTCGTGGGTACAGACGGGACGGCACTGGGGTTGACGGGGGGAAGAGGAGGGGTGGGGTCGAGCTTGGCAGAGTCTGGCACTGTGGAGGTGGGAGGGTGGTGGTGGTGGGGGAGACAGGGAACAAGAGAGTATAAATGCAGGGATGAGGGAGGTAAAGGAGCATTAGGCAAAGCAGAGCTGTTGAGCGCACACTTGTGCCAAAACAATTATTGACTCATTAGTTGATGAGTTGCACTTTTAATGATTATTTAATTGCATTTGTCATCTGTCAGCTAAAAAAAACCTATAGATTACTGTTAGCTGCTGTTTTATATACCCTATATGTGCAGCACAATCACCAGTACAAGTCTTTTCTAGAAAGCTGCTGTGGCTAAGCATTCCCTCCACTGCCTCTTTTCAAAGCCACGGTCACTTTTGGACAAGGATAATGTTAAATTCAGAAAGGCAAATGAGGAGGTGTCTATAAAGGCACAAGATTCGCCAACTCTCCTGGCTGCCTGAAGCTTGACTCTAGGCAGTGGTCAGTCTAAACACATGACTGCTCTTTGGAGAAACAGAGGACTGTAATAATCTCAGGGTGGTACCGTAATAAACCTTCAGCCTTTAGGAATGGCCAAGACACACAACTCTCACAGGCTGCCACGGTGCCTGGTCACAGATTAGAAGTGATGAGGAGGTCAAGTACCAGATAATGGACCAAGATCTGCTAGCTGTATTATTGTGGGCTATTGTCTCCATCAGGACAGTACTGCAAAGAGTGCTAAGTGCCATCAGCATAAGCTATTCAAGGTTTGTGGCAGGTCATAGGTTCTGAAACGATCACCTCTCAGTGCTCAACCAAAGCTGTTTAGTTATTAACTGCTCATATAGCTGTGCAAGCCAAGTGCTAATGTCCCACTATCTTTGCTTACCTCTACCACCAGACTGTGTCTCTCATTGTCTGTCTGTCACACACACAAACATTGGCCCTGACCAGCCATGTCCCATTGTCTGAGATCTCTTATCTTGTTGCAACATTTCAGCCAAGCAGCCAAACTTAAGAGAGGCACAAGTAGTCAATGCAGTTTTCTGTGCTCATCCTTCTTAAACATGTACTAACCGATTTTTTGGCCACTTGGGGGCAGCAGAAACAAGTTGTGTAAACAACACTGACATACCACTTCTTAAGTTGGTAAGGACAACTTGTTAGCTAACATTTGCATATTTACACATCCAGCAGCAACATTATCATTCATTTGGAGTTCTGATTCCAGTCACCTGATGAATTTGAGTTCAATATTTGCTATATTTTTGCTGTATTTTTGGTGTCTGCAAACTCCAGACGGAAATATCGGGTTCTTTAGCTGCTAAATGCTCCACTACTTCCCCCAGCTAGTCCCCAACTGTGTCTACTGCTGTTTGGTGCTGAGCAAGGAGCCCAACAATGAACTGTAACTCACTATAAAGCACTGTAAAGCCAAAGGGAGCTGCAGAATCAGGTGATAATTCTCCATAGGTTCATCACCACAATCATTATACATACATAACCATTTCATAAATTGCTAGCATAAAAATGTTGAGTATAGCTTTTATAATTTTACTTTCTTTACTTTGTAAACAAACAAAGGAGAAGCTGTAAAGTGTAAAGGCCTCACCAGGCCACTATACTGCAGCTGAACGTGTCAGTGTAAGGTTAGAGGTCACTGCTAAGTCAAACAGGATGATCACCTTGGGTTCACAGAGCTGTGGCTGGGTGTGATGCATTATGGGACACAAAGCACACTGGATAATCGCCTCAGCACATTTCATTACATAATCAAATAAGCTGGTAAACTAGAATGCAAACAGGATGTAAAAAAATGTGTTTAAAACCTATACATACTGTACGAGAGCAAACCAAAACATCAGCTGATCGGACATAATGCGTACTTGTCCAAAAGGGTATTTGAATACTTGGTGGTAATAAAATACAGGAGGGACAGAGAGAACAAAAAAAACCTTGCAAAGGCAGCAACCGAAAGAAGAAGAAAATCTTTGTGTGGCCTAAATGAGTTATAAAGAGCAGTGCTTCGCCATTGGCTGCCATCCCGAGTGTGTGCAGTGAAGCAATGAATAACTCGCACACATGCGGCCAGCCCGACACACACGAAAACAAAGAGTTATGTAATGCTGAGGCCCACACCGAGGGGAGAGGATAGGATGGTGTCGTAGAATATACATTCACAAAGCCTTGTAAATACTGACAGACATGTTCTCTCACCTTCGCTTCCTCATTTTCCTGTGTATGTCTTGCATGTGTGTGTGTGTGTGTGTGTGTGTGTGTGTGTGTGTGTGTGTGTGTGGAAGGGGTGGGGATTTCCTATGTAATTTTTGCCCAGTACCACATTCCCTCAATGGGCTACAACCACTGACTGCATGGTCTGATCTAGTTTCACATGCATCTGTCAGCGTGTCTCCCTCTCCCTTCAGCTCAGGAATCAGGAGGGGAAGCTCTAGAGCTTGAGCTCGCCTCTCATCGGATTTCTCTACATCTGCTCCATTTCCTCTCCGTTCTTGTGCTTCATCCCTCCCCACCGTCCTGTGCTCTTCTCTCCTCTTTCATTCACTGTGATCTACTATTATCCTCTTGTCATTATCACTGTATTAGGGGCGGCAGATGGACACAACAATTCTCTCTGCTGATTTTAAGAGGAGATTTCCTCTTAAAAACAGAGGACTTTGTGGTTGTGCCACAATGTGTAATGATGGTCATGAAGGCAATCGTTATATAGTTGGGACTCTCTGGTGTGTGACGTAGATTCTTCTGGAAGCTGGGGGAAGGGGAAAGCTGGCTGGCTGCTCTGTCAGCCAATCAGAGGGAAGAGACAAGGAGGGAGAGGGAGGGAGCGGGAGAGAGCGAAAGAGAGAGCTGACGTACAGGAGGAAGGGAAAGAGGTAGACCAGGGAGGGTAAGTGATGAAGAGAATGGTGTGTGTATGTGTGTGTGTGCGTGCGTGTAAGACGGTCTCCACCCCCTTGCGCGCTCCACTGTGAGCTCGTCTCAGTGCTTGAAACCAGCTCGGGTCTAAATCCGCTTACAATTAGAACACTATTTGCCTATAGTATGCCAAGCTGTGTTGTATTCTACTTTCGGACGCAAGTCCTACAAATTTAGTGACATCAAAATGACTGATGCATTAAAGCAAAGTGTTCCAATAATTGCAGTTATGATTATAAAAATCATATGGGGGATCAGGCGACAAAAACAAACAAACCCCAAGCATTAACAAGGTGTGGCTTATCAAGCAGGAGTCCCACAATGCACAATGCGCCTTGCAGAAAAAAGTGAAAGAGTAAAAAGAGATCAGAGCCACTTGCTCTGACAGCCTATTTGCAAAAAACAGTCCTCAGCTGTGTGGGTGTGCAGGAGAATTCCCAGTTCATCAAAGATACACATCAAACCGTGGCCTTGGGGCTGTGTGCGCTTCACGCAGAGGAAGACATCCCATTTTCCACTTTAAAAGGGGACTTAATTTTCTGAGAGAAAAGATGATAGCATGCTTGCCTGACTGTTCGAGACCTAGAGGTTGGGGAGAGGTTGTCTGGGAAGATACCAGAGAGCTGAAGGTACATGGAAGAGAAGGAGGGGGAAACAAACATTGATGCTCCCTCTCGGGTGAAAGAAAAACAGACCACATGAGCTTGAAGGTAAAGGATCCTTTCTGTGCATGCGTTTTATGAGTGGAGGTCCATAGATAACAACTGCTCAGGACCCACAAGAGAAACCTATTCTTTCATAGGCAGACTGGCCCATGCAAGTACCATTAGTGATGACTGACATTAAATTGAAAGCAAGCCTTCTGATAGCTTACAACAACATGACAGTAAAACAGAACACCCTGCTTAGCAAGGGATTTTTCTAAACAAAAGGTGCCGCTCATATGAACTTCATAAAGCAGTCAGGATGCACTTTCCTCATGCTGGGAAAATGCAATATTCTGCAGAGAGCACGCCATTTAACAACTGATACTGGCAAACCTTCAAATTTTACTTCAAATTTACAAGTTTTTGAGAGACGGATTACTGCCTTATCAGTGCACTTATACCTTGAGGTTTAATAATAGCACTATGCAGACTACTTTCCATTCAGTGAAGTGGATCTTGCTCTTGGGTGGAGTGTAAACAGATACACATGCACAAGTTCAGTTTGTGAGTGATTATAAGCTCTCCATAGCTGAGCCTTTGAGCTGTTGTTCAAAATCCATTAGGAAGCATACCTCCACTCTAACCGTCAGGTTCGCCGGCTTCAGCTACTGCCATTCTATCAAACAACAGAAATTAGACAATAGTCTATTAATATGAAGACATGGTCTTTTGCATAAACTAGGGGTGGGACCAAATATAGATACAGGAATGTATCGTATGAATTTCTCTTGTGCCAAATATCGATATTTTTATTACAACATGTAGGCGCTCTATATTGATTCCACTGCCAGTTTGAGTCACGAGACGAGGACATAGAGAAGCTGCGTGTGTGTTAAACAGGCACTAAGCTAAGACATTTTTGTACATTGTTTCATCTCAGTTGTCAAAGTCTGCAAAACTGAAACCACAATGCAGTGAACAAATACATATTTCTCGCTTTTTGCCTTTTGCCTCTTGTTTTGCAATGAATCAACCATCAATTGCAGTGTCATGATACCATCATTATCATGGGCAATGGAGGGTGCAGATTTAGTTACTACACTAGATGAAAACCCATACATAAACACAAAAACGCATCATATTTCATATAGGCCTTTCATTCATGTGTATCCAAGTTTTACACATTCACCATGATGCACGCCATCTCCTTAGCGGACTGCATTTCAAGTGTACTGTAGATCTGATATTGCTTCCCAAGTCTCACAGTACACTTCGCTAATTGAAGTCTAAAAGGAAACATGGAAATACCTAGATCCCTATCAGACGTCTATTAAAGCGGAGGCAGCAGAAAAACTATCAACGAATCATGAGCAAGGAAGGGAGGCATGTCTTTAGGGTTCTCCATCTCTTTCCTCCTGTGGGCTTTAAAATGTCTCACAAGAGAGAAGATTAAAGGGCTTAATTAGAAGTGAATAAATATGACACTGTATTTAAGAGGGAAAACCCTCCCTCACTGCATCACATTCAATACAGACAAAATGCTTTTTAAAAAGCACTTGATGCCTGACAGCACAGTGTGAAGAACACAAGACTATATAGGTCAGAGTATTTTACAAATGGCAGCTCAATATCTCAATGCTGCAACACAGCCATACACCTGAGTGGTAAAATATGCTCTAAATTAGTATCGCTGGTTGCTGGTTACTATCATCACCAAAATCTCTCTCATCAGTGGTTTCTAGCCTGTTCTAAACATGCAGAAGTGTCACCATAAGAGCTGGATCACAGATTATAGGAAGGTTGCCTGTATGCCCGCTGTTCTCAGAAGACAGGTGGAGGACAGACAGACAGACAGCTCTGGACTCACTCCCCTGTCCCTAGCCTATTGTGCCAACAGCTGCAGGCAGACCAGATTCCACTGTCTGTTATGATTTAGAGGAAGCGATGAGTGAAAGAGAGTGGAACGTCCTGTCCTCCTGACCTGGGCAGCACATGCTTGGCCAACACAATTCACTGAAAAATGATTGAAACGGCAAGAGGCTGCCTTTTTAGGATGAATGTCACACACACATATGAGATATCCTAATGGTTAAATACTTGCTTTGTTCAAACTTTTTAAGTAGGAATATATCTTTGACCTTTTCCTACATGCAAGCAATGAAAAATGGTCCACTTTTGTCAATCTGTAGATTAGCCCTGTGTAACCCAACTTCTCTCTGCCATAACCAAATGCATCATCCCTCCACAATACAGCTCCCTTTATAGTCAGCTCCACAAATTCTCATAACATCCTTTAATTCACATCTTATGAGACCACTTACCGTAACATACACAAACACTTTTACATTTCTCACTAACTGTTTTCTCTTAACTGTGTTAAAGAAAAGAAAAAAACAGATCCATCATTCTGAGGCACCAGATTAATTTTATTCTTTAACATCCGTGTTGCCCTTATGGCTGTTTTTTTGGTCAGGTTATCCTGAAAAGACCTTGTGTCAAAACCAGGTCCACCTGAAAGCTGTGTTCATGATGTTTTAAATGACTGAACTGACAATAAATTTAATGACAATGAGCTCATATACACAATTTATAGCATAACACTCCACAATAGCAGAATCCAGCCGTTACCTCCGTTGCTCATAAAATGTGGTTTATAATCACCACTGCCGCATCCATTTAAGCTCAAGACATAGAAGAGGCGGTGACGATGACAAGAGGCACATTGGTATAAATTCCCCCCTGATCACACTGCAATTTATGACTCTCCAACACAAAGCGCTGGGCGTAATTAAGCGAATGTGAAACAGCAAATTAATCTGTTATGAAATTACTGCCACGACACTACTTTATAATAATGTTATCTTTCATTGCACTATGTAAATGTGTGCCTTGATGTGTATGTATGTTGTGCCCTGTCTTTGATAGGGATATAAATGCACAGCATGAACAGAAACACAATAGCTCATTAACCCTTACAAATTAACTCTAGCACAGCTTGTTGATGGCAGAAGGCCTTTGCACACAATAGCTACCACGGGGCCAATACTTATCACTATTACTATCAAGGTTTGGCTCTACTGTGACAGTGACCTGTACTGTGACACAGTGGTGACAAACAGCATCTCCACTACTGACATGAGTTTGTAGAAGTAGTGAACTGAGGTTGACAAATACTTCAAGGTGGCAAAATATTCCACTGATGGTCAACACTTCTTCAACACTGATTGGAAAACAGAGTGAGCAAAAGCTACATAAATGCTACCAAACTATATTCAGGTGTGGGTTTTAAGTTGAAAAAAACGTATGCATTAGTAGATGTCCATAACAGACGGTCCGGTGTGAGTTCAGGCTGTGTTTTTACAAATGATCCAACCACTGTAAACAAGTTGCATAGACTCACAAGTAAGTCATTGATTGGATATCATCAGTGCTACATGGACCCACAGAGAAAAACCCAGTTCAGGTCACTGACAGCGAGTCATGCTGCATTTTACTGTGCCATATGTGTTTAATTTTTGCCACAAAGAGCGCATAAGGAAATAACTGATTATTGTTGAGACTGCTACATGACCTCCTGATGACCAGGTAGAAAGAGGAAAGGAAAAAAAAGGTGTCATTTACAATACTGTTACATGGGGATGGTTACTGAGTGGTCACTGTGTTTCACTCACTTTTAATGAAGAACTGCCAAAACACATTGAGTAGGTTACAGGCTCAACACACCTGTTTGAACTTGTTTTTATCCATGTGCTGATGCGCATGTGTCACCATGGTTGCTAATTATTTGTATAAATATGTAGATCACTTATAGAGATACAGGAGACCCACTCTTGTAGAGATCATTTAGGAGGACTTTTCCAGGACATTTCAGTGTGGATCTAGGTTGTATGACAGGGATCATGCCATACATTAATATGTGCCTTTCTGTGGAAGTTTATTTAAAAGAGCATGGGCTAAACTTGCCTTGTTTTAATACTAATATTGTTATTATATTTTGGTTTTGTTTTTTTTAGTAATCTGTCAATGTTTTGACAGTGTTTGTCAATTTTAGAAAGACCTTTGTGGTCTATGCTTGGCAAGTGCTTTAATAAAATAATACAATTTATCCTTATCATTATTATTAATTCATAACCTGAATCCATTTTTTTTCTTAGGTATTATGTTAACCATTACTGCCTGAACACCAATACCACAAATAGTAGCCTGCAATGCCTACTGTTCCTGCCTCTAGACTGAACTTTACACACCTACATGTACAATTCAAAGTTAGTTGAGCTTTCCTGGATTTATCACACCATACATTAGCCCCTTTACTAGTAATATTAAGTGGAGTCTTTTACTAGGCTCCACCACTGCAAAAGTTAAATATTTCATGTTCTGTTATGGTCCATGTTGCCTTCACATGCAGTACTGCATTTGAAGAGACAATGCTACCAAAGTTAAAAAAAAAAAACTGTTAGCCAGGATTTAACTCACTTACAGTCTGGTTCCCATTCATTGTTATGCCCCTGCTTCCTATATATTATTATCCAACTCTCTCAACAATGTTCAACACACATTTGAAACCGTTGCTCCGAGAGAGCTGACTCAAAAACCTCAAACCTTTGCTGGCAAAACAAGCTATTACATACATACTTTCTAATCTCAACCATCCTGCATGTGCAACCAAACAAAACGACTTTGAGGTGTTTTCACAGTGCTTCCATGACGAAGACCAAGAGCAGCCTATTCAAAATACTCTCATCTATAAACTACTATTTTAGTGCTACTATGATCCTGAACACAACTTAGTCCTTTCAGATAACAATGTTATCTGTTTTGGAGAGCTCTGCGAGATAGCGTAGTGGTTCATTCTCAGCTACAGGGAAAGAGGAGAATGTTGAAATAATTTTGCAGAACACAACATATTCCAGGACATTTTACTTTTGCTCTCATTTCCCATGTGTTTTCCATTACTGTAAAATTGTTTAACTGCTTTCCAGGTTTTCCAGGATGCGTGAGATATCTCATAGTATCACTTCCTGAACAGTTCATGGTCAGGAGATGGATTTAATAGCTGTTTGCACCCTTTGAATTCATGCTAAAAACACATACCTACTATCATAAATTCCTGCGGTTGGTCCATTCTGCTTTTCAACCACAAAATGAACTGCACTGGATTTGGACAGAGACTCCAGACCTCCTTTTCAGGCTGTCTTGGACTCATTGTCTAGTACAGTGTCTAGACAGCTTTCAGAACGGTTCAAACAAGCCGTACTAACCAGGCAAACACACCTGAGACCGTCTTAACTGAACCGAACATGTTTAGCAATCAAAGCACCCTTATAGGTATTTTGGAGGCTAATATGCAACAATTGCGAATGAAATTTATAACATTTTCAGTGAGGCAGAGGGGTCTGTGTAGTATTTGTGAGTAGCGATGAGCAAAACCATGTGTGTGTTTGCACAGGCACAAAATGTTGCATATGCTTCTTGTGTTTGCCTGTGACAAAAGGGGACTGGTTGGTTGAGTGAGTGAGTGACTGTGTGTGTGTCAGAGAAGTGAGCCAGTAGAAGTATCCTACAAAGGGCCCCCTCAGCTGTGCCGGCAAACAGGAAACTGCTGTGCATTCTCACAGTTTCACATGGCTCTGTCTGTTTCTTTTGCTCTTGCATGCCTTTTTCTAGCCCTCTGAAATCAACCAAAGGCACCATGTTTGAGCATCCGCCTTACTACACTTTGCACAAATGCAACTACAACAGTTCACCTCATCTCTTTCCCTGCAGCCCACCTTCTTCTGCTCCCTTTTCCCTCCTGCTGGTCCCAGGTTGGGCCTCTCTGCCAAAGCAGACAGGAGGTGGTGTAATGTTACTGTGGCGCTTAGGGTCTTCCCTGAGATCTCCTGTGTATCGATGCCTGTTTATTCAGCCTCTGCGATATGCCTGTTCCCTAATTAGTTCCCAGTGTACCCTGCTTTAGTATCAGAAACAATCTGCCTCTCTTGCTTGATGAGTCAATTAATCAGTTTTTTGTCAATTTATTGTTTTTATGGCCTTTTTGTGGTGAATAAGCCATTAGATGCCAAATATAAAATAACACATCTCTGGCATCACAATAATATTTATAAATATTCTTCGATTTCAAATGAGATCTAGATATTAGGAGATGATTCTGCATATGATTGAAATGTATCTGTGGTGAGACAGTCAAATTAACTAACTGATTAATCCTCAGGTGGTATTTCAATAGTAATACAGAAATACAGAGGCAAGTGAGCGAAGACGGTGGATAAGAGCACACAAGAGCGCCCAAATATACAACATGTGCTTAAAAGTCAAGTGTGACATTTAAGATGGTGAGGATCACAGTAAAATAAGGTCATGGCATGTTGCTGTTATGAGCAGCAGCCAAGAAAATAATTGTGCATCTCACAGCCTAGTTTGAAGATGAGGAGAAAAGCATAGTATATAGGTCAAATTGTAGATGCTGTGAAACAACACAAAGTAGATAAGAGACAAAGGGAATACTAACACAGCTAACCCAGATCGCATTCATTAGTGCAGCAAACTGTGAGGGGCTGAGGGTGACTCAGACAAGAGGAATAGGGGGGGGCACCTCTGTGATATTACAGCCTCATTAACTCATCCTTCAGGGAGAGTGGAAGGTTAAGGCACTGACCCTTGATGATGGGGAGTACACAGTTATATGCACCCACAAGAGGAGAACACACGTCAACTCACTCTTTTTTTTACTGATCTTAACAAAATTAGCCACCAAACTTAAACAAACACATTTGTCTGAACACAGCTTTAGGCACAAAAACACAAAGGCACTCACTCTGTAATTAGGTGTGTGTCCTCTTGCTGCCATTTAGGCCATGCTGCCAAAGTCTACCAGAAGTTCTAATCAGATTTCGCCCTGACCATCCCATGTGAGACATTAAGTCCCTCTCCCATCTGCCTGCTCATCTCGACCAGGAGATCTGTTCCTGGGCTGGCTGACTGTCTACCCGCCTCTCTCCGGTCATTCAGAGCATTGGCTTGGGGAGACACAGTGAAGAGCGGGTCTGCAGCTGCCACAACGGAGGAGTTCAAAACATGCACGTTGAGCACACTCGTCCTCACACGAGTCACCTTTCAGTCAACTTCATTCACCTCTCTCTTTGGTTTGTGGTTCTTTTGCTCTATTTTCTTCTCTTCTGAGATTTCTCCTCACCTCTACCCTCCTAGGTATGCCTGAGGAGCCCACAGGGAGGCCCAAGGAGCAGCTGAACCATCCCAATGCTCCTTATTAGTCTTGTATGAGCACCTGGCCTCCATTTTGGCTCAGGTAGCATGGACCACCTGGCTGCTAATGTTTTGACTTTAAGATGTTTAACTCTAATAGAAGCTAGCTCTTCATATCCAAATTGCACAGCAGTGAACAGAGGGCAAATTGAGACTCTGAGGTAAAAAAAAAAAAAGCAATCTTGCACATGAGTTATCCAACTAATTATGAGGATACACAACTTAACACACCCACACAACGTGTCTCCCTACTGTTTGAAAACAGCATGTCACAAACTCATAGCAGAAAACTTTGCCCGCCCTGAGAAATATTGTGTTATTGCATATTCAGCATGTTTTAACACAAGAAAGCAAATGAGAATTCATCATTTCACGCAAAAAAACACATACTTAACACACTGAATAGTTTAATACAAGTAGGCACAACTCACCTTTGGTTATCTGTTCTGTGGCCTGAAAAAAGGAGGAAAAAAAATTAGCAATAGAAAGATGACTCAGAGTAAGCTAGAATGAAGAAATAAGCAGCTTTTCCATATACAAGTTAAAATTGTGGGCCTAAATGTTAATGCTGCATCAACATCTGAATTGTATTGGCTGGCTCACCGGCTGCACCACAGTGTTGGAGAAACTAGCCAGGGCAATCGGAACAAAATGTTCAGGGGCTGGTTTTGCTCATCTATTGAAATGCTAAGAGGTTCATGTTCATTCCTACAGCTCGACAGGGTGAAAGGGTTCTTTGGGCATTTAGCTGGAGAGGGAGTAAAACAGATATCGTAAATGCTCCTCTCATACATTAAAGGAGTATTTTACAGCTGAATTTTTTTTTTTTCATAAAACTGGGCTGTCTATGCAATAGAAAGACACAATATTTTTGAAATTGGCGCTAAATGACCAGAAAGAACATAGAAATAGGACGGTGGTATTCCCTTTTGCTAGCAAACCTACAACAAGCAGAACGCACGCTCCCGTTGGTAGGTGACATACTGCAAGTTGGGTGGCGCTTGGTTTTGACTCATGCAGGTCGAAGCAGGAAACAATATGGTGGCTGCCTGTTCACACTAAAATATGCTGACAACATTTGAGGTGAGATATGCAATGCTAAAACAGAATCTTCATTCATATTTGATCAGTGCTGCCTAGTTTTGATGGTTTGATCTGAGTTTGGTGAGCTGCCCCTCTCTCGACATGATAAAGAGATCTGACTTATACACTCTTAGTGTGGAGGCAAGCGTACAAAAATGTTGAAGCACAATATGTGGTTCGCACAACAATCGTGGAGCCAGCAGGACTTATGCACACAAATGAGAAGGGAGATCTGTGTGCAGGCAAAATGAAGAAAGTTTACTATTGCTCATTTGGATATACCAACCATAATGTAATGATACAAATCTGTTTGCTCTACTAAGAGCAACAGGCTAAGTGTTAAGCTAGCACTGAAAACAGATGACCCACTGAAGGAAAATGTGAGGAGGAGGAAGGGTAGTAGTGGATGGATGCAGCATTAAGGTGACGATGACAACTACATAAGGTTCTGGGTAAAGTGCTTCTCGGGAAACACACATGACAAAATGCATGTGTTCAATATGCATGTGATCAGTGTGATGTAACTGCAGCAGAAACACCTGAGCATACTTTACAGCTGCGCTTGGTTGTGCAGTGCACCACCCAACATTTAAAATAGTACAGACGGTGTTAAAGAGGTTTCGTCTAAGAGTGGCAGAGGAAAAAGGAAGTGGAAGTATGGACCGTTTCGGGTGGCATTTCTTTTCATTGCTGGGAAATGCTGCCCATGCATGAACCAACACTGAACTAGGATTCAGTATCGTACCATGGTTGGTTTTGATCGAAATGCAGACGCAATTAAAGCTAAAAAATGAGCGTATGTCTGTGTTGTATGAGAGGGCCTGCCATAAGCTTACCTTTTTCTGAGCAGCGTCTTTCTTTTTCTTCTCTTCTTGCCTTTTCTTTTTCTTATCTTCCATCAAATGGTTCTCTTCTCGTGTTTTTTGCTTCTTCTCACAGCTGAAATACAAAGACAGAGAGAGCGAGATGAATACGGTTTTACCCCAAGCACCAACTGAGAAGAAAGGTACTGTGCCTCAACAGGTGAACAACTGCATAAGTGAGTTCTTTACATTTATTTAGCTGCATTGTTCAACTGTTGCTCTCCTAGGTAAAATCAGTATTACAACACACAAGATGAGGTTTTTAGTATTAACACAACCACCAGACAGAAGAATGTGGGTTTGTTTTGCACTCTTAAGCAGCATATTTCTTGACAGACTGTGGTGTTTTGAACCGTGCAAACTGTGCATGTGTGTGTGTGTTTTAGTTTGGTGGTCTTTGGGGTTGGCTCTGGAAACCATTAGGGAGGCCTTGCAGGTCTGGTGTAGTGGGGGCCAATGAGACAAGGCCCCAGTTCTTCAGTCTACCCACCCAGCTGGGGCGACAGATCCTGATACAACTAAAGTGAGCACAGACCACAGAAAAAACAATATATACAATACTCTATGCACATCTTTCATCTGTTGACAAAGTTGCGACAGCTACCTGGTCTACGAGTTCTCTACCTTGTCCTGACAACCACCCGACAATGTCCCATTGGTTTATGTACCAGTGCATCCAACTGAGAGATACTCTATATCCTAATCCTCTACACAGAAAAGCAAATAAATAAAAGCTTATGGCTAGGTTCTTTTTAAGGACTGAGAGCAGAAGAACCAGCCTGGAAAAATACATAAATTGCAATCAACTTTCTTGAGCCTCAAATGTGAAATTGTACATGAAACCATCAGCCTTTTCTCCTGCCATGCCTATGCTGCTGCAGGCGACAGCAGTGTGTGCCATTGCCTGGCAACAAGCACTCCCCGAGGCCCTAGTGAGCAGTCAGGTGGAGACAGACAGCGCCCTTAAGCACTGCATTGAAATATGTTTGGTTGTGGGGTTCAATAATTGAATAGGAAAAAACGAGAAGAAAGGTGAACTTTGATGAGCATAAACAACTAAAGCAAAAAACCTGAGCTTATAATTAAGTGATTGAGTCAGGGCCTGGAGCAAGTGATGAGACCTGGGGTTCAAGACAGGGGTTTGAATAGTAAAAAAACAAACAAAACAAACAAAAAAAACCCCATTCCTTTTTCCCTATCCTGAGTGCTGTCTTGACCATGATGTCAAATGTAATAAGTTCAACCAAAAATGTGGAAGACCATTTATAAAAACAACAACCACAGTGTAAAATAAATTCAACTGAGGTTACACTAATGGCTAGGTTATCATGAAACATTGTTTTTACTGACACTGGAGTTGTGTGCTGTCTTTCAAGTACTGTAGGATGACAACTACATTTTCTTTCCTTTCACAAATAGCAAAATTAAGAAGGCAGAATATCCAGGCTGCCACCTAAATATCTCTGAACCGATCATCTCAACTCAGTGGCATATGACATTTGGAACCATTTCCAAGACAGGAACAGCAGAAGAGGCAATATTGGATTATACTGGACATTTGTAGGGAATATCTAGTGAGCTTTACAAGAGGTCAGCATTTTCTGTAGCACAGGGCAACTTAGTAAAACTTTCAGCTGTGTTGGCTAAGAAATTCACTGGTCCCAATCAAGATGATTAAACTGTCACCTAAAAGTTGGACAAAGTAATTCACTACTGTTTTCTGCAAGGCTGAAAGAAGTAACAATGAATAGTACTGAAACACTGAGCTTGGGGCAAAAATTACAAAGGGTTGTGAGTAGTTTAAAAGTTGAAAATAGTCAACATGTGTGAGTGCAGTGCAGTTTCCTCAGTCCATGTAAATATGTGACTATGTCAGATGACATTTATGTTCTGTTAACAGACGGTGAGTTATAATCTCACACATGTCTAATGTTGATGATTGTAATTGTAGTGGTGCATATGCACTGTACATTTATGTACATTCTGTGTAGGTTATAACATTTCCAACCAGACTGGAAGTGTGCAATAATGTGTGATGAAGTGATGAAGTGGATTGTGCAGACAAGTTTTTCCTAATATGATCTTTCCAAGCTTTGTAAAGTTGATGACGGCAGCTGCTGCCACTGTCTCCCAGAGGCCACAGTCAACACTGCTCTCAGACTGCAGCTAGCAAACAGGTGACAAAGGGTCACCAAGGGAAATCCTCCCGTTCGCAGCAAAGATCAGACCCCACAACCCGTATTTCTTTATCTGTTCTTTAACACTGCCCTCACATGGGGAAAAACTTAAATAGACCAGTAAGTTAGGAATCAAACTAGAGCACTGCTATTATTATAATTCTTAGAGGGAAAGCTGTGCATTGTGCTTTCTGTTACACTGTTAGTAAGTCTGTTATATAATTTCAAATGGCCAACGAATCAGTAACATGCATATCACACAGTGAGAGAAAGACATAAACAACTAAATAAACAGGCAACTGCACCCCTGACTAGTGCATCCCTAAACATTGACTATCAACTGTACTCAACTATGGCAAAAAATGTTTTCATATTTTTAGTGGACCTAATAGATGTGATTTAGTTAGTCTCAAAACAGCACTTAAACCCATTCTGCTGCAAAAAGATCATAAAAAAATCGTTGCACATCATCCAACACTGCTAACAGAAAAAAACTAGCAATCAAACCAGAAAACAAATTAGCTGAGTTGAACTGAATCTTTCACCCAGGTTTGTTTTCAGTTGATTAGTATTAGTAACTACTATCAACAGTGCCAAATTAGCTATATATTATATTACGACAATATCACTCACTCACTCTCACACCTGGCTAGTTCAGCACATACCTTCAATGATTGTATGTTATGAAGCCTCAATTCAGCCAATCCAGCATCACTACAGGCCTGGTGGAGGCCAGTACTCAGATCACGTTATTGGAATTTGCTTCAACACAAAAACAAACCGCCTCCATACACCAATTCACATCATTAACACGTATTTTAACCTCCAAGAGGTTGGATGTGGAACCTGCTGGTGCAGCTGCCATGCTAAATATAGCTGGTGCTGCTCCTTCCTTTCAAAGGCATCAGTGGGGCTTGTGTCATGTAGGATCACAGGATAAGAGAGATGCTCCAGTTAATGTGAGCTGCTGTCGGCCTCCAACCTGGATGAAGAGAGTGAGTGCCGAGCAAAGTGTCAAAATGATTTCAGTTTAAGAAACATTTGGTCCCTGAGCAGGACAGAGAGAGTCTCTGTCAGTGAGGTCTGCCGTTTCATTTCCAAACATCTGCCTGGCTCGGACAGATGTGCGTCCCTTGGACTCAGAGTGCTGACTGACGCGGAGATGAGAAGGATGCAGTAACGGTACCTGCTGCCGATTTGGAAGCTGCAGCACCTCTGTTAATATAATGACACTATGTGAATAGGCAAAAGAGAAAACTGTAATTAAACCGTTACTTGCAGATGATGGAGATTCCCCAATATATTACTATTTTGGAAAATAAAGCTAATTCCATGGAGCTCGTTTATAAAATAAGATAATAAAGAATATTAAGAATGATAGCCCAAAGTGTATTTTGTAAATGAATAAAATCACACAGAGGAACTGCAACAACGCAGTTTTCATTTGATGTTTACTCGTCGTAGCGGGTTGAGCTACATCATGAGCAGCCATTTGTAGCGGGGAAGCACAGCCTGTGTCGATATGAAGGACGTAGGTCAATGAGCTCAGCTCTGTTGTGGAATTACACCCTCCTGTCAGAACAACAGGATTAGAGCTTGGTGTCCCTCTTAAAACCAGACACTCGCTCTGCTGACAAAAGAAGGCAAAAGGAAGAAAAAACACAGTCAGACTGGGGAAAGACCAAGGACAGTCTAACAAAAGCAGGTGTAAATTTTGTAGAAAAATGAGAGGAGAGGAGAGCCGATGTGTGCAAGGTGAACTGTGGATATGTAAATGCATGGCTGCCCCACATTGGAGCAATGAAAACGAGGGGGCTACGACTGATGGGGCTGGTTTGTGTGTATGTGTGAGAGATGGGGGAAGGGGTGCTAGACGGCAGTCGCTGGGCATGGAGCCAGGAATGCCATCGCTGCAAGCCAAACAAGAGCACGGCGAGCCCTCGGGAGAACGCTCGCTAGCAACCACAGCAGTAGCCGCCACTGCTGTGGCAGAAAGTGCAGCCCACTCTCCTCTTCTACGCGATCGCACTTTAGGGCAGCGCAGCTATTCAGCTCGCTCTGAAAAATATCTGATTTGCCACAGTGTCCGACAGGTTTTCAAATTCACAACCTTAGAAAGCACAACGCAAACAAAACAAAAACCACAACAAAAAGCAAAAGACCAAGTTAGTCAGTACTGCCTTTCAAATTGTGTGAGGGTTTAGAAACTGCTGGCTAAGCACTAACAAAGTCCTTGTGCTCTGCAAAGAGGATTGCGCTCTCTAAAGTACTTGAAGCTATTCTCAGTGTGGTCATGTTAATGCTTTCTGACCCGGCCTGACTACAAGGAAAAGAGAAACTTATGTTGCACTCCTGGCACTCTCAACTGGCCCTAAAATAACTTGTATGGACACACTCCAAAAGAACTGCCTCCAGTCCCAATGTCAGTTGTCTGCTCCAAAAGTAACGGGACCACTTTCGAGAGCCCCGTTGACAATTTGCTGTTCAAACCGATCAAAGACCATCCCCCCAAAATAGGGGGATCTCTCCATTTCCACATTTGCCTTCACAAATTGAGAAAGAAATCAAGCGTGTGTCTGCAGTAACAGCCTGTACGGAAGGGAGAGCTGAGATTAATCTGCGCAACATTAAGACTGATCGCGTGCTCAGCTGCTGATTTTTATTTCTGTAAAGGGCAATTAGGAAAATGCTTTGTAGCAGCATTTATCTAAAAATACTGTTAAGGGTCTGACACTCTATTACAGAGAATTAGAATTAGTTTATTACTTAAAATGATAGGTGCACTGCTAAAAGCATTCATGGAATCTGTACAAAAACATACCTGTCCACCATTCGTAAACCAACAGAGGATGAACGCAAGTGGCAAACTAGCAATAAAACAAAACAAAAAAAACAACTTGAAAACATAAACTTGTTTCTTTAGCAGCAATAAACTGCTTTTCACAGAATGCAAGCTCATCATTTCCACTAAGGACTCCAGCTAAGCATCTGATCACTGACACCAAACAACCCGCCAAACCAAATGACACAATCTGGCAAACTGCCCCTCAGCCCTCTAGTCCAGAGCGAAGCAAAAAGCCATCGAGAGTTTTGAACTGAAAGTGAGGCTGTGACCTAAGCCTTATAGTAATCACAGTATTTAGTGGCCTGTTTTTGTTGTCAAGCCCCCTTTGGCGCCTCTCTGTGAATACACACTGCCTCTTTCAGAGGCTTGGGTGCTGACTGGGGCCCCTGACCCGGCAGGGACAGAAAAGACCCCCGCCCCCTTCCCTTTTCCACCACCATCTCTTCATCCCTTGCCAGGCCCAAGCCCAAATTAGGGACTCTAACACATTAGTAAAACCAGCGGGCCTCAAAGCTTACGTCAGTCTGCCCTCTACATGCATCAGGGTGCTGGCATCCCCAGTCTGTACACCATGCCTTCCCCATTAGGACCGTGTGTCACTGCAGGATATCAAGCTGCAGCAGGACCCAGGCAATGACGGCCGTCTCTATGGTGAGGGGAATAGAGGAAGCAATCATTGCTGCACCATATCTCAAGGTTCACACTCGCTAATGCTGAAACCACTGACTGCCTACTTAGAATTCCCACAGATACAGCTGATAAATTATTAAGCAATTTCAACAACCACTGGCGTTATGTCAAAGTAATGAAACGTAGCTAAGACAAAGGTCTCTAATTTTACTATTTGTTGCATAAAAACTAGCCACTTCAACAGTTCTTTCAAAGCGAGTGCCAGCAGGTACCTACCTACTAGCTACTGAGTAAATGGCTGAATGGATAAGGATGTTGAGGCAACAACTGTTCTTAGTAAATGCAACTGGACCAGCAACCGTATGGGGACATGAGTACTGTGATTAAACTCGGCTTGCTAATGCGTTTACTGCCAATCAGGTGATGCATGTTAGATTAACGCCGCTCTCTCTGCAGCGTGGAGCATGTTTTGTGAGAATGAGCTGCAACGATATCCCTGCCAGTTCTCCCACACACCAATGCAACAGCAAGCGTTCAACCAATGCCTGTCGGGCTACTACAAATACGACAACTCAACATGCAACAACACAGGGTGCCCTTGAATCATTTGAACTGTGAAGCAGTGCTGGTTAGACCAACTACTTCAAGTTAACGTTACCATTAAGCTACTTTAAAGAAATACTACAAAACCCATGGTAAGGTTAGCATCCCGTACACGAAATAAAATAAGGACCCATATGTCACCGACTGCCATTAAGAGCACTCGCAGCGAAGAAAACATTGATGTCAAAGTGGGCTGAGCTGAAAATATTTTCATTCCCATCGCAGCTGCCACATTAAACGTCTAAATTCCGCATATTTCCGCAACTGGAAAGCGACAGGGTGCACATATGTCGTGCTAGGCGCCCGAAAGGATTAATAAATCCTACCATGAAGCGTTCAGGAGGTTCTCGCTGGCGGAGGAGCCTCTGCAGCCATTTTGTAGTAACTGACCGGAGCAGCAGCTCGAGACGGTTGAACGGTGGTAGCGGGGGAAGGGGGGAGGGGCCTCACACTGCCACGTGACCTTCAATAACAAAACAAACTGGTCCCACTTCCTAATGCTCCACCCCCGGTGTTTCCATGACAACTGCAGCCCCTCCATCACTCCCCGCTCTGCATTGATGCGCTCGAGCTTGCATCCGTGTGGCCTCGTGCCTCCCCCTTTCTACCGATATATAGCTAAATAAGAAAGAAGGCAAGTGTATCAGTTAACAAACTACATGAGAAAAGTGAATTGCTGTACGGGGATAAATATAATAGCATTTCAGCTTGCAGTTTGTGCAAGATGAAATGTGCTATGTTTTTACACCAATAGAGGGCACAATTTCTACTACAAACCAGTGTCAGTGCTTTACGCCACATTGCTGCTGCTATGGTGTCATTTTCATTTTTATATCTAGTATGGTGACGCCAAATCAGTAGTGGTGAGTAATTCAGCATATTTACTCAAGTAATGTACTTAAGTTCAATTCTGATGTTCTTGTGCTTTACTTCAGTATTTTTATTTTATGCTACTTTATACTTCTACTCCACTACATTTAATTATAGCATAATTGCTAGTTACTTTTCAGATTATAGTTCTCAATACAAAAAAGAATATATATATGAGCTATATATGAGCACTGTTAAAGACTAAGCCAGTCATTCTAAAGTATGAAGTATATTTCATTAAAAAGGAGATAAAAGAGATAAGAAAAGTTAGATAAAAGCCTGAAAAATAAATAAATAAAAAAATAATAAATAAATAAAATTTACATAGCAGAATTTTGTTTTTCCTTCTTTCCTGCATCAACCCCCTGGGTGGAAAACACTTGTCTGCACTACCTAACTGAATATAAAGGAGTTCAAACTGACTCCTCCTTGACCAGCTACGACAACAGCATGCTGATTAAGCACTGATGGAATATATGAGTCTTAGAGGAAGTTTGTCTGCAGAACAAGTACTTTTACTTTTGATTTCTTTGGTATATTTTGCTGACAATACTTTTAAGTAAAAATTTGGGCAATGACATTTGTTCATATGGATTCAAAACAGGCCACCTGTTGTACTCATTTTCAGTCTTTATTACACAAATCTGAGGTAGATAACACTGACACAAATCAATAAAGGCACTGCAATTAGATCTCACAAGTTCAAGTTCAATAGTACAACCATCAACAGGCTTATATGTAGACTGATACATCACAAACTGGCTGTTATACAGTTGAGCTTCAAACCACGAAATTCAGATGTATTTTCAATACACTGGTGCTGAAACCAGTCAATTCCACCAGTCAATATCTACACTTCAGAGTGAGAAATTCCCTCTGCGAATGGCTCAGTGGAAACCTTATCTCCACTATCGAACTCAGGAGAAACAAATAGGATTGGAGTGCCTGCCAGGCCAGTATGTCACCACTCAATGAGCCAGATCTGGAGCTGAATAAATACCCCTGTCTGTATCTCATTATCAGACGCTGAAGTCCACTCTAAATGAGACTCCAGTGGCATTTGATGGGGAAATGAATCTGGAAACATCAAGTGGTGAACACCCACAAGAAATAACTATGAATCTGATTACAAAGCATGTTGATCACCACCGTGTGCTCGCAATTACACGACCATCTGTACTGGGTGTCGCGGGCATATGGATGATGGTGTCACCCACATCTGGATAATCGCAGAGATATGCATTACAGTGGCAAAACACAATTATTCAGTCTACAAGATGATGAAGTGCAAAGGGGAGAAGTGTGTGGAGTGGAGAGGAGGGGCGGCACTAATCACACACCATGATGATGAATCTTCTGCGTGTCATGATATATGTGTGTGTGTGTGTGTGTGCGTGTTTGATAATTCCACATGCTGGGCGATACCCTCCTCTCACTATTCTCTTCATAATGATGATCATAATATATATATTATATTGATGTTGTCACTGTACATTTAATGTTGTTGCTGATGCTGCTAAACTGAGTTTACCATGTACAACAAAACATGTAAAACATAGTCTTGCTCTGGTTGTGTGGTTGTAGAATGACAAGTTAATTTATATGTAATTATGCTTTGTTGTTCACTCAATTTGCACTTGCTTACTTGTTAACCAATTATACTTAAACTTAAAAGGGAAAAAACTGTGTGTCTCATTTTATGTAACTATACATAAACTAGTGTGGCTGAATGGTATATTGTCGACCTTTATTCAAGTATAATTGATGCAAGGATAAAATCTCACACAATCTGTTCTGTAACATCTGCATCACTCTTGGTATTGTAAAGATATTTCAAATGCAATGTTTTTTACCAGTATATGGGTGGAATATCTAGCAGCAAATGACAGTGAGCTAGGATGGAAATGTAGATCAGTGATACTGATATTTGGCAACCTTGGGCAAGGTCACAGACTGTTGATCAGGTCTGACTGACAGGTTTGCAAAAAAAAAAGAAAAAAAAGAAAAGAGCTACACAATTATTTTTCAATAACCTAGAGTGTGAAGTAATGTATAGAACCTCTCTAAATATTTCAACTCTGCATACTTGTTATGTAATTACTGGCTGATTCAAATGAAACATCTAAAATGTGTATGTGTATGTGTGTGTGTTATGTCGTAGGTTCAGACCACTGTGGACGTTAAAAGCATTGATCAGTGCATGCTGCCAGTCAATGTGAAACTGAGAAATTCAATGATGACCCTGGACAGCTGACTTGTGAGACAGAGGGTAAAGTTCAGTGGCCAGATTGTGTGTGTGTGTGTGTGTGTGGGGGGGGTAATCAAAGTTTCATTTCATACGAAGGAGGAGGCAGGTCTGGAAGACCTCCTGGAGCAGGGAGACTCTTGTATTGATTCAGTTAATGGTATGCTGGTAATACCTGAGTTGGAAACACAACTTATGATATACACACATAGTAGAGCTTGGGTACATATGCTGCCTTAACAGGCTCGTGCTGGTTGAAGATTGTACCTGTATAACAGTAATTTAAGTTGTGATAGGGAGTAAAGGATGCAAAGGAGCATTTTTATATTGCACTATTGCTAGTTTTTGTTGTGTAAAGGATCTAAATCAGGCCAACACTAGGCCAACCAATCAACATCAAGAGATCACTTAGTTATCAGCTGAAAACTGAGATCAGCTGATTAAATGAGTCCAGCCTGGTGTCCTTCTCCCTGGTTGGAAGGAAAACCTGCAGCCACACGGCCCTTTATGGAATAGTTAGGACATGCCTGATCTAAATACTACGTATTAATAAAACAGCAATATGAATTTAATGGTATATGTAAGGGTTAAAATTATGTTCTGTTAACAAAGTCTTCCATTCTAAACATGTAGAGTATCGAAATTTGCCAGGTGTGTGTAATAAAGTCACCTCACAGATACAGCTAGCCTTTCTACAGCTTACATCTCCTCCTGTATTGATGCATTATTCCTACATTAAAGCAGTCGCCTGAAAGCTGCTGGATGCCGCACCACTCTAAGATAAATCTTGTTTGAAGTGCAGTGAGACAGCAGGTGACAGTGTTGCTGCCTGGAGCATGTCCATTAGAGTAAGTAAATGATGACATTGCCTGTGTCACTGTCAGTCTTCTGCAAACTGCAGTGAGCCCCTGGAGTCCATCACCATGGGTCTGATGTGATGCAGGATCACTTTCTCAGAGATCTTTGTAGTGTTTTAGTGCTAAAAGCCAGTGTTTATACTTAACCTGACACATTTTATTTCTTACTTATACCTAAACCTTGGCACAGCAGATTTTTTCTCCCCATAATCCAAGTAAGGTGCGCAAGGGAGCCAACCATTACTGCTAGAGTGATCTAATGCAGGGGTATTTTCTCAGAAAAGCTGGGGAAATGGAGGATGTTGGTGTTAGGAAGAGGAACTGAGGCAAAGGATAAATGGAGGGTGATGATAATCCCCAATGTTGAATGGCCAGACATTACAAATATGAAATATATCTCAATTTCACACCCTAAAGGCATAGAATCATTCCTGTATCCAATATACAACCATAAATCATTAACAACATCAATAAAAAAACAAAACAAAAAATTGTAAGCATTGCCTCAGACAAACACAAATTGAGCTATTGATAGACTGAAGGTCAATCTTTCTGGTCATTTTAACACTGCTGTCACTGATGCTTAAGTTCCAAATAAGAAAAGACCAGATTAGTTTGAGTGATACATCATCATACATCACCTAACATATTGTGCGGTAATAGAAAGAGAGATAAGTGATGGTGCTTTGCAGCTAATCAGACATGAGCTGTGTGGGTGGGCATTAGCCTCCCATACAGGCTGTGTTGCGTTTGCAGAGCGACACTCAGCGCTAATCAGATTTATGGCATGCATAAACATAATTGTGTGCCTTTATGGATTCAATTGAACAATTAAGCTCCGACAAACATTAATTTGCCCTCTCAGCGCTGCTTTTTTAAGCTTTCTGTTCCCGCTCCTTGTAATTCTCCATGTTATGTCTAAAAGACCCTTTTCCCCTTCCCCTTCCTTTTATTAACATTACATCTTCTTGTGTACACTCAGTACAAACGGAGCATGTACAAACAGAGACATGCACAGAAATATGAAGCATCCATCTCTCCCACAGAAGGAAAACACGGCGAAGAAGAGATGACACAGTAATTTGGTATGAAAGCTTGTCCGTTTGTCATCCTTCAAAGTCAGCACATCCCATTGCTGACCTCACCCGCCAAGGTCAGTTTGCTGTTTGGGGTGGAGGTGGAGAGCGGTGAACGCGCGACAGTGCTACAAGTGTCACCCCACCAACAGCTATGATTGTTTCTATTTTCAGTTGAGATGAGATTGAAGTCCTTGGGGGCAGAGATATCAATTTGTTGTAACATAATGAGTCTCTTCTAGTGTGCAAATAGACACTTGGGCCAACAATGGCCATGGTCGATATTTGTCTGCCACTCATGATTATATGCACAGAAGGCTGGAGAGAAGAAGAGCGACAAAGACAGACTAGGTACAGAGAGACAGAGAGCCAGAGAGGAAGACCACTGAAAACAAAAGAAGTAAAGATATAAAACCATCATATCATAAACTAAATTCAATTAACAACAGCCAGGAGGTGATTTGAGGGGGGTGAAAGGGTTACCATCCCCCTTGTTAGCAAAACGACCAAAATGCATTCCCCTTGTTGACCTGCCACCCCCTCTCTCCATCCCCTAGTAGCACTGAGAGTTCAGGGTCAGAGGTGCTGTTCAGTTGAATATGCTAGCCCACTCTGCCTGACTCATTGATTGTTTATCTGACTGAGGTTTGTGTGAGTCCGAATCTATGAGCCCGACCATGGCTCTAAAATATCAGTAGCATAACTGTGCTTTGTATTGATAAATCCATGGAGCTGTCCGTGGTGCTCAAGTGGCAAAAGGCCTAGCAACATAGCTTTTTCTGTCATTACCGCCCTTCTGTCATTTTTGTCCTGGCTCAATAATATTCTTTAAACTATATATGATAAATACTCAAATCTATACTATATTGTAGTCCCTATACTCTATAGAGTAGTGTCACCTTCATGATCAAAGTGACAAGGGATAGTTGCATAAAGACACAATGCTGGCTGTAGTATTCCTAAAATAATCGTATATGATTATTCAGTATCATCTGTCCTGCTGAAAATACACCCCAAGACCCATGGGGGATGGAGTTGGCTAAGGGGTTAGGACCTAACCTTAACCCTCCCATTGGGCCACCCCCCCTCCCTGTAAAAATTAACAAATCACTGACTGACAACACAGAATACAAAATCTCTGTAAACTGAGCAGTTTAATACAGTAACACTGATGTATACACTGCATATCTTCAGCTAGTGCTTTAATACTACTGGGAGCACTATTGGGTGGAATAATAGTGAATAATACACGCGCGCGCGCACACACACACGCACGCACGCACACACACACACACACACACACACACACACACACACACACACACACACACACACTATACTCTTCTCCCCACAGCATCCATGTGTCAGAGTGATGAATGTCTCCTTCCTGCGAATGACCTCCAAGGTCAGCGGCAGCGGGGCAGCCTAGCTGCCTCATTTCCCCGGGAGCTACAGCAAGGTAACAGCTCAGGCATATTTCACCATCGCTTGGCCACAGCTCTAATCACAAATGTAATCAAACTGGCCGGGGTGCTACATGCTCCACAGCGCTGTGCTGGACTAGAACAGGGTGGGGTGGGCTGATAGGAGGATTTGTCTCATTGTTTTTGAGGCTGGAGCATGCAGTCTGTACACACATGCACAAGTGTCTGATGCAACACATTCATGCTAGTTTGGATAAAACCTTTATTATACAGCATCATGATACATCATGATACAGAGCATTGCACTTTACTGAAAAGTCCATCTGCTTTCATCTGCATTCAGCATGTACATATGAAAACATACTGGACACTCTCTATGCTCCACTATACACACTGTTACACTTAAGAGAAGAGAGAGGATTAAAATAAAAATGCAAAAGAAATAGTGAGGAATTTATCAGTCACATCAGAACATACTGTGGGAATACAAAGCCAAACTATCCCTATACCAAAATACCCATTTGTTCCATCCCATCATGTATGCCACCTCTGCCTTGGGATGTGCCTGTAAATTATACATAAGTATGTCATTACGCACAGAAGCCAATGACAGAGGCCTAATGAATATGGGCAGCCTCGCCGTCTGCAGCATCCCCTCACTGGAGAGATCCTATCTAGGCCACAGCATCAATCTTCCTGCCAGCGCCGCAGCAACCACTATCTATGCCTCGCCATCATAAACAGATATATTATTCATGAATTAGCATTATTGTCCACTTAATTATTCAGCAGGTCTTAATCATCCGGCAGATAATCTATTCCAGGTCGTGGGAAATTAGATAAGGAAAGTTAACATTGTTTCAAGGGTCTCGCCGTCTTGAGGCGAGTGTGATGTGTTTTCTGCTTGAGTGGTCATGAATTTGTGATAGGTGAAGTATATGTGGGAAGGGTGCTTTGGGAGAATTATTTCCATTATTGGTAAAAAATTGTAAGAAAGGAGGGATAGAGTAGATGAGACAAAGAACTAAACAAGCCTGAGATGTATTGAGATTAATGGGACAATAAGATGTGATTTTACAAGGACGATGAATTACAATTAGCACCCTAAGGACTGTGAACGCCTAAGTAGTAATGAGAGCATTAATTTCAGAAATCTTCTGTCAGTGAAGGTAAAGATTATCCCTCAGGCAAAATCAAAGATAAACACATGTTAATGTTGTAAGGTAATGGTCATTGCATGCACGATTCAATGTTGAACTTAGCACACATCTGTGTAGGTTACTCTGACAAAAAGAAAAAGCTAAAAGAAAATCCTCTTTGCGTTATTTTACCCAAAACGTCAGAATTTGAGTAGGCAACCTGCTGCTGTCCTCCACCTCTGGCCTCTCTCTCCCCTGTCACCTCATCTCCCCTTCCTGCAACCATCCACCTTACCCTCTTTCCCTCCTTGCTTTCTAGTCCGAGCACATACACCACAGAGGGCGATGAATCATTCATAGCAGCACATAATGCCCTCAGCCCTCTCCCCAGAGAGAGAGACAGACAGAAAGACAGCGAGACAAGCAGAGACAGAGGAGAGAGAGAGGAGGGTTGTAATAGAGAAGCTGTAAATGTAATGGGTTAGGTTGTTAGACAATATAGTGCGATAGATTAAATAGATGTAATAGGTTTAAAGCATGTTACAGGGGAGGATGGTTAAGACATTTGAATTTAATAAGGTGTGATTTACTGATATAGACAAATTTCATATAGTACATAAGACTGACACCATTAATGTGTTTAATAACAGCTCATGTCAAAGCGCGTTCCCTGTTGTTAAATGAGATGTCTGTAAGATTGCATACATGCACGCATTAACGCATAATATTAGTTACGAAGCTGTTTGAACACTGAGCCGCAGCCTTGTTGGAGTCAGAGCTTGACCAAGTTATGCTAAAGATATAAAAGACCAAAATGAATTGTGTTTTTCTAGGTTACGGCAAAATGTTCAGCCCTTTGATGGGGCTGAATGATAGACGATGATAGAAACTGGATGATATTTGATACTACCAATCACATATATGTGGATATCATTTTAAATTTGTTCCATGCAATTAAACTATCAATGTTTAGGTCAGCTTGGTCAAGTCTGTTTTTGTACTACTACCATTTGGGGTGAGAGCACTCAAAGTTTTATCCATTAAATTAAGCTTTCTAATTCAGCCATTTATTCATTACAGTTAGCTGACAGTGTATGCACTACTTTTTACAAACTATTTGAACTGTTTATTCAGAACTAGCTATCTGTTTCAACCAGTTATCCAGTAGGTTTAGCTTACTGCTCCGACTCTCATTTGCAACATGTGTTCAGGTGGTACAGTTAACTTAATATGTGGATATAATTCAATCATACTGTAATTCCAATCGTTTTTAAATTAGTTGAGCCACTCTACAATCTTTCCATTTACCCCCTGGCAGCTGCAGAAGTACCCCCTGGGGCACAAGTACCCCTGGCTGGAAATCACTGGTGTAGAAAATCAAAGTTTGAGCAATTTAGGGAGAATTTTAAAAGGGATTTTGGAAAATGTTAAATAATACCATTGGCCAAAACATGTTATGCTTTTGAAACCTACTGAACTGATGAAATGAAATGAAAGGTGAGAGTAAAATGATTTCTAAATACCCCAAATAATACCTAGCTGACACTGTAAACATGACAGTATTGGTCTTGTACCACTGAGACACCACAGAAATCATTTCTGGCATGCAACAGCCCTGTGTGTACAGCAGCATCTGTTAAATACAGCCTACGGATATCTATTCCTATAACTATGGTCAGCAGGTATCTAAATCAAACAACTAGTAATACACTTATTGCCCCCTTACCCCACCCCATGTGGTGCAGCAAGGGGGACTAAAACAACACACAGATTCAGTTACAGAAGCGAACACATGGTCTAATGGAGTAGCCTTGATTGTGTGTGTGTGGGTTTTTTTTTTTTTTCGAGCATATCTGTCTGTGATATCATCAGCAGCGGGAGGCAAACAGCGGAGGCTAAAGCATGTTGAAGTCTCCATTCTTTCATCAGCTCTGCATGGATTTTCCATTTCCCCTGTGTGAAAACCCCTCTGCTCATCTCTCCCTCTCCTCACATTCTCTCGATTCTTTTCCCCACCCTTCCTCTCTTACCCTTACTTACCTATCATAAACCGCAAAAATAAAATGGCCTGTTTGGCTTGCACTATTACATCGCAGTTATGCAGGCTCATTTTCCTTGTGGAAAATTGCAACACTCTTGGGTCATGATGGGCACTGTTAAAAACCACTTAAGATCCATTGCAGATGCTCCAAATCTGCAAAATTCGAAGAACCTTTTAAGAACTGCCATGGCAGCAGCCCAGCAGATCACATATCTCTTTACGGCCACTTAAGATATCAGGCCGACTTACAGCTCTTTTACAATGGGGGACAACACAAATACTGACCACACAAACATGCTGCATTCAATGTGTGAACATACTGGCATGTTAGAAAGTGAGACAAGGAGCAGTTATGTTGCCATATATAAGCCATCATATTAAAGCACTGCATATCTGTCAAATGAGGTTGAGCTAGACTTCTGCAGACTGTTTGTTATGTACACAGCACTTGATTTGCTCAAGAGGAAAACCTAGCAGCCTGTGTGACAGGTATGGTCAGATGAGTGCTGGAAAGTACCAGAGAGGTACAAGGAAAAAGCAAGATATTTTCTTCATTAGCTGCATTTCTCGCCAATGACGAGTTGTTTGTCTATCTGTCTGCACAGGCAGTGGTGAGCATGCTAGTGCATGTGTTTCTGTGTGTTCAGTACAGAAAAGCACAGCATGACAGCCTGCATGCATAAAGCACAGCAATCACACGTCTATATTTGCAAGTGTTTCTGTCATGGCCCTTTACATGTCAAGTGCTGTGCATCGTGCTTACACTGATTAACAACATGACAACTTGTTTTTTGCTGCTCATCACAGGCAGAATAAACACAGAGAGAGAGAGACAGAGACAGAGAGAGCTTATACGCTGCTGTGAGAATGACAGAAAAGTGAAATACAAACTGACAAATGCTGCCATTACACCACAAAGGGCCACAACATGACAAGCCTCACATGTATGAGAGAAGTAACAAGTGCTGTCTCCCATCATCCCCCATCCTCTGTGACCTACAAAAGCTTTTTTCATCTCAAGTGTTTTCCTGTTAATGCATCCACTCACCAAGGCCTCACCTCACCCTCACCTGTCCTCCTCTCTCTCATATATAAATGCCTTTAATGTCTTCACTGGGTGTCTGAAGGCACAGTGTGTGTGTGTGTGTGTGCGCGCGCGCTTCGTATACGTGTGTATTCATTCCATTGTTATCTTGACAAGCTCTCAAGCTCCTAATTGCCGCACTACAGCCGGAGCTGCTGGGACAGACCCTCTAAACTCTCACCCTGTTTTCACTCTTTTCAACGAAGGTGGGAAAGAGGGAGAAAGAGAGAGGCGGAGACAGCGAGAGAGAGATGAAAAGAGGGAGGTAAAGAGAGAGAATGAGGAGACAGATGCAATGAGAGAGAGACAGTAATGAGTATCACGTATGCAGGAGGATCTGGGAGACGAACAAGCAAAATGTGAGAGGATAGAGGAGAAAAGGCAGGTTGGTATTGAAATTTACACACAAAAGAAAGTCTGTCTTCATCTCTCTAAAGTCAAATAGCGGAGACACTGTGCTATTACTATATTCACTTTCATATCAGCCTGGAAGAAAATTTAAAATCTTCGGGGCATGTTCTGTGGCATTATCGCCTGCACAGCACAAAGGAGGAGAAAAGTCATTATCACCTGGAGGATCCATGAATATGAGCAAATTGATTACTCACTCAGCTCAGGTAATTCCTTGCAATAAGCTTATGCTGTGAAAGATCTTTGATAGATTAGCACTTTTACTGAAGGGTAAATGAAAAACAAATACTTCCATTAACCCCAGTAAGGTAGTAGACCAGGTGTGACAGCTATTGTTAAAATGTGCATTTTCCTCCCAGTAGTTTGCTGGCTGATAATTACAAGTTGAATGGAATTAGGTATTATTAGAGGGTCTGACTATTTACCTTATTAAATGGGCAGTAAGGCAATCCCCTGTGCTCCCTTGTTAGCTTTTAGGAGCAGGCAGCCGGCTAGACGACTTGGCCCAAGGGGCGCAGCTAACTCACTCAGCTAAGGCCCCCGTCGCTGGTTGCCATAGAAATAACAGCAAGGAGATGCAGAACCTGCCAAATGGAAAATGTCAATTACTGTAGATATGCAGATATAGGCATGGAGCGTGGGGTATCCAGGTGGGGGTGTGGCAGGGAGAGGAGATGCTGAGTGCTCACCTTCATTTAAATACAATCTGGACACAGCTCGTATCTGTCTCTATCTCTGTCCCCTGCCTTTGACACAGATATACATAGTCAAGGAATGAATATGTCCTTCTTTTCTCTGTGTTGCACAGTGGCGATCAGGTGCTGAGTGTGAATGTGAGAGGTATCAGCAAAGTGGGGGCTTTCTGAGGCAGTACCGAGGATTTAACCCCCCCCTATAATCCACATATTGATCTCTCTACTCGGCCCGAGCTGCGATCAATGCAAGCAATAAAACCAAACCCAGCAGCCTCTCTGGGGAACTGTGACAGACCCTCAGGCGAGATGTGTGCGCATGTACACACACATCTGTCTGTGTGTCAGCAGCGCAGTGTGCGAGGTGATGATGTGTGTGGGTCCCAACACAAATCAGTCAACTGGACAGTCCTTGGTGGCTGACATGTGCGCTTGCCTCCTGGGACGCTCACATTCAACACGACAAAACAGTCACTGTGCTGCATAAATGATCAGACAGCTGCTGAGGCTCCAACCAGAGAGAAGCAGTAGTACAGCATATGCTACCATCGCTGATGCACACACATGCGTTGTGCATGAATGCATAATTGCATTTAAACTCCAAAAGTGTCACATATAGAGACACACGTTTAGTACAGACATGCAAAGACATGTGCTCAGTGAGATACACTGCCACCCACAGGTGAGTCACACTCACCTGCAACAACATCTACAATGTCATCTTTCTGATGTTGGGCCACAAACATATTCCCAGTCCTTTCATATCCTGCATTCGCGTCCGCTCACAGTAAATGTTAATACTCATATAATATTTGACAGCCAGCTACAAAGTGGACAAGCAAACACACAGGAGTCATGTGGTTATACATACAAGCAATCAACAGATGAAGTCATGCATGCAGCAATATAATAAATCTGGTAAAAAATCCTCAATGTACATTAGGCTCATTTGCAGTCACACACACACACATGCACACATGCACACACACACACACACACACACACACACACACAGTTTTTTCATGCACTGAGCATGGAAAGCCAATTTTCCCAACCCTGAATAAAAGTATGAATTAACTATGAAATTACAGTGGGGAGGATGTTTATAATTCACTATACATCACAGGGTTTGTTATTGTTACTACCCCCATCGCCTCAGTAATCATCATTACTTTTATTGTGGCTGTTAGCATAGCATCATTAGCATACTGTATTGCAGTGGGTGAGGGGAGACCTGAGGTGGATTGTGATGCTCATAATATTGTCATCGTGTGCCAAAACTATTGTTACACAGGCAACACAATTACGCAATTTTGCATCTTTTAATATGTCCTGGAAATTACACTGTTCCAGCTTCAATCAAATTCATGAGGTGTGCGAGGTGCAATGGCAGAGTATTTTATATTTATGGAAATCAGGCCATGAAAATCACATTTCTGTGATTAGACATCTCCCAGGCCGTAGTAAATACTATTAGCAGCAAATAATATGCATCTTTTCATGAGGAGTCCTATACAGTGAGTTCTTTTCTGGGGATAGTTTTGCAATAAACACATTCTTAGGGGAAAAAATGTGCATAATACTGTGACGCCTGAAAACAGAGAGTGAAATTTGACCTGATGGTGGGCTCCCAGCCATCCACTCTGATCCTCAGCAGTAGCAACTGCAGCAGAGAGAGGGAGAGGAAGATGGTCAGAAAGAAGGATGAGAGGGAGAGTCAAACAGCAGGATGAGAACTAAAAGATAGGAGAGAAAAACACACAAATGCACGTGGAAAAAACTTACAATTCAGACAGATGGGCAGACAGACTGAGACACAGAAGCTGTAATATTAAAGAGTAGCAGAGTGTTGAGCCGGGCAGACGAACGAAGCCTGTGATAACTTGACAAATCCCAGTGCTTGTGCTCTTGAGAGGATTGTGCTTCATTAACAGATAAAGAGTGGAGGAGACAGAGGAGAAGAAAGAGAAGGGGGGCGGCGGGAGACGGGTCCGCTCTTTGTTCCTCAGCCTTTACTCATTTCACTGTTATCTGCTTCTGGGAGCTTTATTTGATGACATGACCTTTAAGTTGCAGGAGCATGAATTGACAATGAGCACAAGTTTCCAACAGTAGGCTATACTGATGTGTCTTTCATCTCCTACTAGGATGTTCTCTTATCACATTCCCTCCTGTAGTGGCAAGGATAAATAAAGGTGTGTGTGTTTGTGTGTGTGTGTGTGTGTGTGTGTTTGTGTGTGTGTGTGTGTGTGTGTGTGAGAGAGAGAGAGAGAGAGAGAGAGAGAGGCAGGCAGAGAGAAGAGTTTAAATGCATCAAAAGAATATGCTATTTTCACAAACTGTTGTATCCAAACTGCACATGTGTGCTGCTGCTAAATTAAAACAAGTGTGCAAGTGGCAAAACACTCATTCACAATCACTTTCAAGAAGATAATAAAATCCGACAGACTATCACGTTTAAAGGAAATGTTTCATAATTACAATCATTCCCTTTCTGGTGGAGAGTTAGATGAGATGATTGATACTGTTCTCACGTCTGTCTGGTAAATGACTGTGTGTTCAGGCAGAACACAAGGCGAATTTTAGAGGGGGTCTGCAAACAAAGTCAATGGAAAGACATGAGAAGGAGTTGGGGAGGTAGGAATGATCCGAGGACGAGTCTGTGAGAGTTGAAAATGTTTCAACTTGAGAGAAAACTGTTATCTGCTTCATAAACATACAGAGTGGAGAGGGAGATGGAGAGAGAAAATGCAATGATAGAAAACAGTGGAGTTTCAGGTGGGGTCAGTCAGAGGCTGAGCGGAACGTAAACACACAGACGCACATGGTTGGTCTGTTGCTAGCTGCCTTACAGCTAACATATATGGAAATTTCCTCACTTGCTGCCTGACACATACCATAAGGTAAAAGTCTGCAGCCAGTTAGCTTAGCACAAATACTGAATGCAGGGAGGATTAGTCTGGCTCTGTCCGACAGTGGCCCTGGCCACCACCTGACATTCCTGAGAGTTATTTATCCCTCCCACAACTCCCCATACAATGCCTGATTGTTGTTTTTACACTTTGTTTTTTTAGAAGAATTACACAAATGAGATGTAAATTGTTAATTAATGAGCTTTACAGGCTGGTTGGTGAATTTTGCTGTTTTCTATTCTTTGTGCTAAACTAAGCTGGAACTGCTAAGCAAGCAGTAGAAAGGTCTGCTGGTTATTTAATGGACAGATATGAGAGTGGTATCAATTTAGTCATCCAATTCTAAGCAAGAAAGTGAATAAATCTATTTTTCACAATGTCAAACTGTGTATGTAAAAGAGACAGTAGGTGTACATAAATCAATATGAGGCAGTTTTCACCTCGTCGATGCCAGACTCCCCTGAGAATCCCCAGAGAAGTCAGAGGTCAGGCCTTCAGACAGACCAGCCCAGACAAGACCCCTGACATTATGACCTTCATAACAGCTGATCAATAACCAAGATGGCTGCCAGCTAACCTCTGAGCACTTCCAAAAGTAGTTCATTCCTCAAATGTACCTGCTCTATAATCATGGTGGTACTGCTGGGAGTAGAACAGGATGGACTGTGGTAGATAACATTTGTGTATACACTGAATATATTTCATAACATTCTGCATTATTTTAATCACTGGACTCAAGAAGAAACTACAGGAGGAAA